>NW_006921706.1:461226-491544 GCF_000298275.1 Orycteropus afer afer
TTGATGAAATTCTTCAATTTCCTCATCTTTGGCCTTGGTGGTTGGTGCATAAATTTGAATAATAGTCGTATTAACAGGTCTTCCTTGTAGGCGTATGGATATTATCCTATCACTGACAACATTGTACTTCAGGACAGATCTTGAAACATCCTTTGTGATGATGAATGCCACGCCATTCCTCTTTAAACTGTTATTCCCAGCATAGTAGATAATATGATTGTCTGATTCAAAATGGCCAAAACCAGTCCATTTCAGCTCACTAATGCCTAGGATATCAATCTTTATGTGTTCCATTTCCTTTTTGACAGCTTCCAATTTTCCTAGATTCATACTTCGTGCATTCCATGTTCCAATTATTAATGGATGTTTGCCGCTGTTTCTCCTCAATTTGAGTGGTGCCATGCCAGTAAATGGAGGTCTCGAAAGCTTTACTTTATCCATATGAGTAAGTCTGATTTTACTCTGATAATGCAGCTCTTTCTTAGTCCTACTTTGAGAGCTTTCTAAGGTAAGTGACTCATCTTCCTCCTCTGTATTGAACAATGTTTTTGGACTCTTTATAAATTTGCACAGTAATGTATCAGACAGTTTTTCTCTGCTATTCATAAGGTTTTCCCTGGCTAATTCTTTGAGAAGTAGATGGCCTCCTCCTTCTTCCTTGTCTGTCTCAGTCTGCAAGCCGGGCTGATACCTGTGCAACATGTGTACCCCACTGGGTTTGAAACACCGGTGGCACAGCCTCAAAACTCAAGACAACACGTCACCACACTAGGACAAACTGACAGACAAGTTTGTCTCCCTTAGTGTTGGAAACCCCTCCAACCACCCTTGCCTGGATCCTTGTGGCTAACTCCTTGATCTGTTCCAGTTCCCTTTGCCTTTTCTGTTCTCTCCCTGCCTTCCCACCTCGCTCCTTGTGGGGCGTGGCCTGAGTTCCCTCTCTTCACCTGGGTCCCTGCAGCTGACTCCTCGATCTGTTTCTATCCCCTTTGCATTTGCTGTCCTCTCCCTTCTTCCCTCCTTGCTGCCTGTTCTTAGGTCCCTAGAATCCAGCTTAACCAAGCTGCTTAGGCCATATAATGGTGTTTGCCTTCTCTTCCCCTCTTAAGGCATAAAACAATAAAAGATTGCTTTTTTACTGTGTTTCCTTCATAGAAAAATACAGTTGCTACTAGAATAATATGTGCCACAAAATGTGGTTAAGAATGGATAAAAATGGTATAAGCTCATAGAAAAAAGTACTATAGTCCTATGGTTCTCAACCAGGGAAGATTTTTTCTCAGGGATTATGTCTGGAGACTTGTTTGGCTGCCAAAACAGGTAGTGAGGAAAAGGTATTGCTGCTAGCATCTAGTAGATAGAGGCTCTTGCAGACAAAAACTGCAAGAGAGTCCTAACAGGCATGGTTCCCAAGTCAGTAAGGAGAACATGGAGGAGAGGAAAGTAACGGACATTTATTGCAGGTGCACAAGCAAGAACTTGGGCTCCATCTCAAATCGAGTTCTCCTAACAGGCTCCTTCAATTTTCTTTGAAACAAAGAAGCCCTGCGTATTCATTCCATGACATGGAAAATATCTGCATTCTAAGATCTAATTAGCATTAGTGGGGGTGCAGAGGGCATGCAGTGCTGTGGTTGCCAGGGGGTGTGTTTTTTGGCCTGTGATATCAAAGGTTTTCTTTCAGATGAAGGTTTTCCACACTGTACCTGCTTGGTTAAGCAGAGGAATCTCTGGCCGCTTCTGGCCAGTTCTACCTGGCTCTTATCTTAAGATAGCTTCTGCTAGCTTCTTTATTTTTTTCTTCTATTTTCCATAAAAGGGTCAATTCTTACATATGATCTTGAGGAATATGGGAAAATGCCTCAAGTGAGTCAGTACTTTAGCACTATGAGGAATGTACAGGCTGCCTCAAGGCCAGGGGTGATGCTAAATATCCTACATGTACAAGACAGCCTCTAGGAATAAAAAATTAGTTAGGCCAAAATGTCACTAGTGCTGAGGATTAAAAAGAAAACTCTACTTCAGTGCATCCAAAATAGTTTGAGCTATGAACCACAGAAGTGACTGATGAAATCTGTGCAACCTCCCAAACACATGCACATACACACAAAATATTGCACACTTTTTCAGGGTGTTTACTAACTTGCATAGTCATAGACATGAGGAGACTATGAGAATCCTAGATCTCTAGAGTAAAGCAAACAATAGATCCCAAAGACTTCCACTGAATTGGCTTTGCTTTTACAACTCCTCAGAGGCATGAATCCCTTGTAAGTCATTTCCCAGCACTTCTGAGCTTTACACTCTTGTTACTAAACCCGAAAGTCCACACAGTTCATTTGCAGCCTTTGGAACTCAACGTAGAATTGCTTTCTGAATATTAAAGTTATCCGTTACCTAATAAAATATTTGTATATTTTAATTGAGAAGGAGGTTCATACAATCTCACTCCATGAGACATTTTTAATTAAGAAAAAGGCCACTAATCTCAAAGTGGACTTGGTGGGTTATTTTATTGCTTCTAGTCCTTTAGAGAGAGATTAGAGGATTTGCTTCATCAAGCATATCAGTAGTGATTAAAAGGACCTCTGGTGAATTATAATATTTCATCTCATAAGGATGAGAATGAATACTCCATTAAAGTCTTGTCACCTGACTTTCTGAATTTAAGAGTCAGAGGGGAAATTATGAGGTAAGCAGTTTGTCTTCAGTCCCTTTTATTGCTTCTTTCTGTAACTTTTGTTCCCTATGTGTAAAATTTCATCTGCACAGTTCCTTCATGCTTCCTTTATCAAATTAAGTTAGTCATAGAATAGGGCATGAATTCCAGCAATGTGTTATTTTTCATGGATGCTTAATTCTCAAGCTTAAAGAACTAATCATAGAATTAAAAGGTTTGCTTTTTTTTTTTTTCCCCCCCCAACTATTAAGTATTTTAAGGCTGAAACAGAGTGAATAAGTGTTCAGGAACCAAGAGAATTTTTCTGGGCTATCTAATCTAATAATATGTAACACTGGTATTGAAGATGAGATAGTGATTCCAAAAACATATCTCATAGAGACTTAAATGTAGGCTAAATCATACAATATCATCTACATAGATTTATCACATTTTGTATTAGATCAAATAAGTCATTTAAGCTAATTAACTCCTTTCATTTATATTAAATGTCTTATGTAAAAACTTTTTATTATAAAGTTATTATCATCTTTTTTCAAAATAGAAATCTAATTTGACATCTCTTATGCCATTTGGAGTTAACAGCATGGAATTTTCCTCACATTTACTTACATTTGACAAATATTTCTGAAGATGTACTTTCTATAGGATCTTAAACTCTTCCAAATCCTAATAAGTAGTTAAACATAAGTCATTCAAAACAATAAAAATTAAAACTGAATTTGTCTCAAAAATATAAACAAAAGCATTTTAACTATTGCTTATAAAAATATGATTACAGAGGTCCCTTGACGGAGGCAGGTAAAGAGGTAATCTGTGTGCAGACAGGGCAGGGAAGAGGCCAGGGAGCTGGAAGTCCTACTTCTCCTAAAACAAGCACACAGACAAATTCTCAAATGCCTGGGGACCATCATGCTCTTATTAGATTTCAAAGCCAATCTCCTTGCAGTCATATTGGGAAACACTATAATGAATCTAACATGATTCCTTCTCTCCCAAGGTGCTCACTACAACCACTAATACAAGCAAGGGTTTAGGGAAGATATTTTATAGTACTCCATTCTTTAAGCCAAATTATGTAGCCCCACCTACAATTTGCTTCTCATTTCTGTAATTCTTTCTTTGACACACCAAATGCAAAGTTTTACATACTTAACCACACAGTCTTGCATTGATGACTTGAAAAAATTAAAAAATATCAATAGCCAAAAGAAATGCTACAGCAGGCTTTTCACTAGTAGCAGACTTTTCACTAACTTATTATATAGTCTTTCCCAAGTACCACCATACTCATGCAAACTGTTCCTTTGATGCCTTGTACTCCCACATCTAGTAGAGCAAACTGCCCTAGGAAAATCATAAGCTTTCTATGGAATGTCATTGTGAATCTGATCCATAATTAGTAATGCTCCTCAAGTATTACTGAAAAAGGTAAACTGTACCACATGCCAGTTTCAGCTTCCCCTTCACTTGGTATCCAGGCCAACATTCATTGGTTCTTCCTCCAACTGGACGGCATCATCCTCATCCATAATTCCTTTTTAGTCCCTGGATCGGATGAGGTAGGAAGAAAATGTTAAAAGTTTTCATATATCTTGACACTTACTGTAATTATCTAATAGAAAATAAAAGATATTCATTGCCAAATCAGACATGACATTTCACAACCATGCCCTAAGCCAGCTTCACAATTTGAGGATCCTAGTGCAAAATGAAAACATGAGTTTTCTTGTTCAAAAAGCATAGAAGGTACTAATATAAAATGTTTCCCTTTTTCTGATGTCTCTCAACCTGTCCTGTTGTTTTCTTTTTGCTTGCTGGGTAAGTGTGCACCCTCACAGGCACCCTGGTACCCAGTACTGCAACTCCATGCATGGATGCAAGTGGCCCACCAGCTGTGGGTCCCCTTTCTCTCCAGGAATCAGACAGAGAAGCTATACCTTGGCTGAGGAGGGGAAGTCAATCCTCTTTTTTATGGGCTTGCTGCCCAAAACCAAGGTGAACAGGTGACCTGTAAGGAATTGTTACCTCCAAGATGTGTTGCATTCAATACCTGGAAGGGTAGGTGAGAGGCTAGCTCCATATTCTCCCCTGAGGAGCCCTGAGGTGGATATATCTATCTTGACCTCTCCATGTCTGTGTCTAGATGCTCATCTGGGCAAGGGTAGAACAAGTCACAAGGCAGAGCAGGAAAGAAGAAACTAGTCAGGGTCTGGAGCATCAAGGAGTCAGAGAGAAGGTGGCCAAGAACCAGACAGGGAAGGCAGGGAGGTGGTGGGAGGTAAGATTACACATGTACCAAGACTTTCAGCCCTAGAGCTACTCCATTATCTCATCAGACATCACTTTAAAAACACAAATTCAAAGATAAAATTATTAAGAATTTCAAAATGGCAACCACAGAGTATTATAGCCAGGAATAGGGCCCTTCTGAGTACAGGGCTCTGTGCAATTTCACTGGTCACGTGACCATCAAGCTGGCCCTGATCATGCCAATGCCTATTTCTTTTAAGTTTTCACTGCTGAGTGTACCAAAAGTAGATCTAAGGATGGTATTGGGACTTTTTCATCAACACAGGAGTAGTGGCTTTGTGAGAGTAGGTGGAAATGAGAAGGAATGGCCTCTCAATTACAAAGTCCCCTATTTGAGTTTAGCTTTACTGTGGTTATTGCTGTCAGTCTTGCTGGTCTACATACAACTGAGACATACTCTAGTGTTTGAAACATTATACAGAGAAGTGAAAAAAAAGGGGTGGGGGGTGAGGATGTATGTCATCATTCAATCAAATAATATCACAAAAATCACACTGTTGAATAATGTGCTGTCACCATGTAACAGGTAATTCACCAGCTCTTAGATTTAATGCTCTGTTACAAATATTTTAACTAAAAAGTGAAAATGTCTTTCCAAGTTATATACATTTTAAAATGTTGAGTAAAATAATCAACAAGTTCACCTGCTATGTTCTGCTTTAGGATCTCTCAGAATTGGACAGGCTTTAGCCTCCAAGTTAGGAATTTTCTGCACAACACAGGAGAGAGAGAGAAGCAGACAGACAGACAGAGAGAAAGGGTTTTACCAGGCTTTATTTCTTATATAGTTAGCTATTTACAGTGGTTAAAGAGCTCAGCTGCTAACTAAAAGGTCGGCGTTTCAAATCCACCAGCCACTTTGTGGGAGAAAGATGTGGCAGTCTGCTTTTGTAAAGATTTACAGCCTTGGAAACCTTACAAGATTACTTTGTGCTATAGGGTGGCTATGAGTTGGAATCCACTCGTCAGCAGTGGGTTTGACTTGATTTTTATTACGTTCCCTGTGTTAAGACTTTCATCAGAAAGTGAGAGCCTTCAATCTTTCAAATAATTCTAGTCGCCAGAGCTGGAAAGGTTGCTGTCCAGATGTGAAGCTGACAAAGACAGAAATATTTGCCAAGTTCATCACTGAAGATACACAGGCCTAACCTAGACCGTGTTTCCCACAAACAGATGAGTGTTCGGGTCCTTTTACAACAATTTCTCAGGCCTCAGTTCTAATTTTACTAAGCTAACACAAGTGGCAAATCCCTTAGATGAAGCCTTTTCTTTTACCTTATTAGGAAACAAAGTGATACTTATCTCCCCAAATAGATCATGGAAACACATATTAAAAGGGCTTCCAGCAGAGGACTTGCATATATGATCTAACTTCAGACATATTGACAGAGGTGGGCACCTGGGGGGGGGATGGCCTTAATTTACTATATCCTCTAATCTTTTAGAAAAACATATTACATGACATATATCAAAATGTTTGGTCACATGTTGAGATTTTCTAAAAGATTGTCCAAAATAACCTCTATGGAAAGAAAACAGGCAATTTGATACACATTTTTTTTTAATGATGTACATGTATTGGGTGCTTGTTAATGAATATTTCCAGAACTTTTTATTTTAACACAATTATCATTTAGATTTTATATTTTACGGACCTCTGAAGAGATGGTTAATATTTGTTAAGCAGCCATTAGAGAAAGGGTTTCATAAACACATTTAATAGAAAATATTCTTTTTTTCACCTTTTATTCCTCAGACTGTGCTATATACACTCTCTTCACTCTCTAGTCATACACTCTCTAGTCAATAGACAAATGAGATGGAGAGAGAAAAAAAGTGCAACAAATATGATCAATATTTTTTTTTCCTTGATGGTAAAAAATATTTTCTCTGGTTTCTATAAAATGAAGATATAAAATCAAACTGTTTACTACTATGCATCCCAAATGAATCAATGCTTAATACAAAGTATTACTGATTTTGTAATGATAATGCATACTTTTTATAATAATATACCTAGAAATTCAAGTAACACAGATAAAATCAAATTTTAAAAAATATAAATTAATTACTTTCTAAAGATAGAAAACAATTATTTTTTAAAATAAACTGTTTCATAATAATAGATAAGCAAAGCTATGCTGAGTTATTTTTAGGACCTAAGGATAACATCCCGGAAAAATAGGACATCTATTAGGAAAAAAGCCATCGGTTAGGATTGCAAAAACATAGATATAATCATGGTGCTGCTGTTTAATCTGTTTCAGACTTTTTTTAATGATTTAAAAAAATGGTTAAAGAGTTTTTCCATTTTATCCTACAGAAATAGAATAAAAAGAAAATATGAAAACTTAGGTCTGAATCATAACCAAGCTGTTATATCCCATGGCACATAGTCTTGAACCATAAAAGTGCATGCAATTTAAGCTAGATATTTATAAAATCATTTATCACTGGTATTGGTCTTATTCCTCAAACAAATATTTTTAAAGGTCCACATTGTATGCAACCATCTTGGTGTTCTTAAAATATAATAAAGAAATAACATTTTATTATTATTATTCGGCAAATCACTCCTTCTGTGTGGACTACATAGTACTCTCATGGCCTCAAATATCTGATAAACCTTCTAAGGTTCTCTTTCTGACCTTGTGAATACTATATTGTTACACAAATACCATGCACATTACACAGATTTGTTTTGTTTTGTTTTCAAACCACTCAACCCCCTCATGCATTAGTTCCTGTGAGCACGATGTGTGTTATATGCATGTGCACATTACTTACATGGTGGAAAATCCAGTACTATCTCACTAAATAAAATTGATCTTCTGGTCATTAGGTTGAATAATACGAGAAGTGAATAAAATCTTTCACAAGTTTCAAAAAACTTTGTAATATTTAAGAAGTAAGTACTAAAAAGTGCCTTTCAACCACCAAGAAGGGAATCAAAATAGGACATCCTGAAGAGAGTGGGAGAAAAATGTGTAACAAAACTCAAAATCATAAAAAAAAATAAAGAAAGAAAGAACAAGCTTACTGGCGTAATAGATATTGGTGAAACCCCTGAGACTATGGCCCTAGTCACCCTTTGGGCCTGAAATTGAACTCATTCTTGCAGCTTCCAGCCAAAAAATAAAAATCAAACCAATTCAAAACCAAACCAAACTCACTGCTGTCGAGTAGGATCGGACTCATAGTGACCCCTCCTTGGGTTTCTGAGGTGATATCACTACAGAAGTAGATTGCCCAACTTTCCTTCCTTCCGAGGAGTGGCTGGTGGGTTTGAACTGCCAGTCTTCTGGTTAGCAGTCAAATACCTTAAGCACTACACCACCAGAGCTCCCAGCCAAACAATAGACAGGTATATAAGGTGAACATTTACACAAGGTAGGTACATTCCTCACAACAATCAACCATAGGAGATCAGAAGGGCAGTATTTGCACAGGGAGATAGCTCAGAGAGCAGGACTGCTTAGGGAAAAGGGACATAGGGAAAAGGTAACCAGAGGGAGGAAGTGGGAAGAGAGTTGTTATTTTATGGGGATTTTAATCAATGTCATAAAACAAAATGTGTATGAACTGTTGTGTGGAAAATGAATATGCTTTGTAAACTTCTACCCAAATCACATTTTTTTTTTAAAGTGCCTTTTTCTCCAAACTAACAAAAATGATGTGTAGTTTAGACAAAATTTAAAGGTCAAGCCTACATTGGAATTCTTCAGGTTTAAATGTTTCAGTATTTTATTCTAGATCTAATGAAAATTAAATAAGCCATGGATAAATAGTGCAGCAATCTACTTCCGTAGTGATACTGCCTCAGAAACCCAAGGAGGGGTGGCTATGAGTCAGGTCCGACTCGACGGCACATAACAACAATGTTTGTATTAGATATGAAAAGAGAAATAAATATTACCAGGTTAGAATATTAATGGTCTATGTCTTATGGAAAAAGATAACACACTGATGGATGATGTCCTTATATAATATTCCTTTTAATTATTTTATCACAAAAAAAAATTTCAAAAATATGGAGTTGCATAGTATTTCCAAACCATGTTCTGTTTAATACCTTTTCCCTAAAAAGTTAGTAGATATTTCTTAGGTTGCCAAGGTCAAAGAATGTTGGGATATGTTGACTCTAACAAAATTAATTTCTAGAACTCTTATCAGACACAAATCTACTATAAATTTCTTAAAGGTATGCTCATGAGGTGACACTTTTTTTTTCCTAGAGAACATCTCTCCACTAACACAAATTATTATATTATAATATTATAATGGGCAAATTATAATATTACAGTCTAAATTTGTTTTATGTCTCTTGTTTTTGCTATCTTTTCAAAATAAAAGCAATGTTTAATACACATTTCCTTCCTATGACATTAAAGTTCAACAAAAGTACACTTGTTTTAAATGAAACAAAATTTAAAATACAGGAATGCCTTGTTCCATGCATAATAGCTCCTTCCTTCCCAGGTCTTATTCTGGCTACTTTTTACAAACATCCTTCCAAATTGCTGTTGAAATTCCTGCAACTTCTGACCATAAGAATTCCACATCAATAGCTCAATTTAATCATATATCAGCAAAAGATATAATTTAGTTTAGAAATCATTATCGATACATTTCTGTAAAACTGTAAACTTCAAAATATTCCCTGATTAAAATTCAAAGCACTGAAAAATAAAATCTATGAATAGGACTGATATGAATGAAGAACACCTTGTTGTTTGAGCTTCCACGACTTGCAGAGCAATACTTCAGTATAAATAAAGGAATGACAAGGAAAGACAAGATACTCTTCTATTTCTGAAAGGGGTTATGTTTGAATTCTGAGAGATACTTGGTGAAAAAGTGTGTTCTAAAGGTAATGGATACTAGGGAAAAGGATAGAGAAAGGAAAAAAGAAAGGTAACTTCAATGATTTATGGGTGGTAAGTGTATTGCAACACACACACAAAGCAATAAGTGAGAAAATAATGAGCCCTGTAACAGCATATTAATTTAAGCTGCAAAGGAGTTAACAGATGAGAGTTATTTGAAGGTGACTGGGGGAAAAAAAAAACACTTGAGAAGAAGATGAGATATTATAAGCAGGGGTGTCATTTTAGGCATACCACATAAACATGAGAGTGTAGCTGAAACCATGGATGTCAATTCTTCCCCTGACACTCATAGTAGAGTGAAAAATTAGAGACCAAGGTTGAACAGAACTCCAAGCTCAATGCTGGAAAGAATTAAAAATTAAAATAAATAAATAAATAGTGCAAAAGTTACACAGCATTTGGGAGGATTTTGTCAATAAATGGGAAAAAATTAGAATAGAAGTCACTTGAAAAGAGGTAAGTAACAGGTTTTTAAATGCAAAAGTCTGCATGTTGCATTTGATTTGATTTCTTACCCTTAGAACTACCATCTGTCTGATTTGAGCTAACTATGTGAAAGAAAATGGCAAAACAAAGATTTAGAAATCAAATACTTCTATAGAGAAACTGCCTCAGAAACCCAAGGAGGGGTCGCTACGAGTCGAATTGACTCAACCACAGTGAGTTTGTTTTTTTGGGTTTTGTCTGTAAACTTCCTAATCACTATAGTCCTCTGATAACTAGATATTTATAAATGTATTAATCATTCATTTTAAAAGAATGAGAGAATAAATTATATCTTATATTTAGCAGTTCAATTATATTCAATATTTTCAAACCTAAGTTTATGTACAGAAAGGTCTTTGATATAATGGAAGTCAGTTATATTTGTTATGATAATCTTCAAATTACCATTTTTTGGTTTTTGCTACATCTTATCTTTTAACAGCAGGGGACAGGTTGAGGAGGATATAGATCACTCCAGCCCAAACAAATAACTTTCTTAAAAACAATATTTTGGGTTTTTAGTTTTCAAATGTAATTAATAACTCTCCAGCATGATGCTCTAGCACGCTTCAGAAATTGCCCTGGAGGAATAGAAACCCTGTTACCAGCTATTTCAGGCACCTGGATTTCTTTAAATATTTAAATTTCTTTTCTAGATCCTTCATTTGTTCATGCATCTCTGTCTTGGCATTTATACCTACAATTATATTCTGCCTGCTGCTTGTAATTACCTTGCCCCCATCAGAGTCTGCATGGTTTCCCATACTTCAGATCTCCATGAGCATACTTGAGATCATAATTATAGTCTTGCATTTTTGTTTAGCAACTTAAAAAATTCTAAAAGCCATGCTGTTGTCGTTGTTGTTATGTGACATGGAGTCAGAGCTGACTTATAGCAACCCCTCTTTGGGTTTCCCAGGCAGTATCTCTGCCAAAGTAGATTGCCCAACCTTCCTTCCGAGTGGCTGGTGGTGGGTTTGAACCGCCAGCCTTCTGGTTAGCAGTCAGATGCCTTAGGCACTACGCTACCAGCGCTCCTATGACTATTCTGCAGAGAGATTCTGGAATATACCCTATAATTGGTTATTCGTATTTTAGGATTTTTGGAACTCTTTGAGAATTGGATATATACCTATTTTCTCTAGGAAAACACACTAAACACACACACATACACATTTAATATGCTTTAAAAAAAGAAAAAAAAAAAAAACCTCACTGCCTTCAAGTCGATTCCAACTCTTCCCTTAATTCATCTATAAAACAAAATTCTATAAAATTTCCTGCACTAAATGTTTCCCAGGAAGCTCTGGTAGCTTAGTGCCTAGGATATTTGACTACTGACCAGAAGGCTGGCAGTTCAAACCTACCAGCCACTCCCTGGAAGGAAGGTTGGGCAATCTACTGCTGTACTGATACCACCTCAGAAACCCAAGAAGGAGTCGCTATGAGTCAGGTCCTACTCGAGGGCACATAAAAAAACAACAAATGTTTCCCAGGTTATAAACAAAACAAAAAATTATTTCTTCATTCCTCAAATTATGAGAAGTTTCTTAAATAATGCAAAATAGCTTCTTAGTAAAATCCATGCCCATATGTAGCCTCCTTCGTTTGATCTTATTTCTGTATTTCAACAACACCAAACTTCAGGAAGTTTTTACAACATTCTTTGCTATTTCTTGCCTCTCTACTATTTCTTTATGCTTAATATGTCTTCTGTTCCCTTCCTCTTTTATTCCAGGGAAATAGCTTCCCCTGCCCACTTTCCCGATATCACTAATAATATTCCTGATTCTACATATAACAGATGTTTTTGCTGATTCTGCAGTCATTGAATGTTATTGCTAATCACCCCCCATTTGAACTAGTCTCTTTTCTTTGTTTCCACAATCACCTCACACACACATATACTTTACACTTTATGAATACACATACATACTTTATTGGTTTTTGTTTCAACTCTTCAGTTGCTCCTTCTCCACTCCTATAAAATTTCATTTTCTTCATCTCAAGGAATACATGTAATATTCCTCCGGGTTGCTCGTAGATTCTCTTATCTTTTTATTCTGTACTGTCTCCCTAAAAATCCATTCCTATTATGCTACAGTTACTATCTGTACATTAATGAATCTCATTTTATTTTATATCCAATCCTGACTTTCCCTTTGAGCTATATATACATTTTCCACATTCTTCCCTGGTATTTTCTTTTGTAGTCTGAATTCATTATCAAGTCCAGTTGAACTAATGATCTTTTGATTCTAAATCTAATCTTCAAGTATCTTTATATCAGTGAATTGCACTCCACAAGGTAAAAACCTAGGAGTTATACTTGGTAGTCTCTGTCCTATCCTGGGTTCTATAGAATGCAGACCTAAGGCAAAGATGTTTTTATGAAGAAGGAAAATCAAAAGGAACTGTAGTGAAAGATAAGGCAAGTAAAGCAGAAAGAAGGGAAAATCAGTGTGAGGGTAGAAACCCCATGTCACTGTTTGTCCTGTCTCCCAGCAAAGTCCCTACACTAGCCACACATGAGCTGTGTTTTAAGATTGCTCTATAAAAAGGATAAAGGGAAAGAATTTCTCAACGAATCCAGTTTTCCATAGGCCAAAGGATTACCTCATGTGGCATGAATGTCATCATCTTTCTTGCTTTTCCAAGAGTGAGTACTGAGTTACGGGCTGTGTCAGCACTATGTGAACAGGAAAGCCAAGCAAAAGAGGCAAGAGACACACAGTTCAGGCATGAAACACAATGCTGTCAGGTTGCCTGTAAATGAGATTGGTCAGAACCTGTGCTTAGATATTTTTTACAGAGGTCAATCACTGCCTTTTTCTTAAGGGAAGGAGATGTAAGGTCCAAAAAATTTGTTTTTACTTTTGAGAGTACATTTCAGCATGTCCTAGAATGTTGGGCTCCTGAGAGCTTCATCAATGTGGCAGGCCCCTGATTCCTTATTAAGGCATCTGGTGTACTTAGTTCTTTTAGCTCACTTTGCACAATGCCATCAATATAGTTGATTGTCAAGATAAACAAGATCTTTGCAGTTTACATTATAATAGACTGCAAGAAAGTTAACATAGCCCTAGAATATGTACTTCTGTCTTGATTTGTGAAGGTTAACTTCTTTTGATCTTTATGAATGAATATTGGGAAGAATTTACCAGATCAATAACTATCAACAAATCAATCCCATATCAACATATTCTCCTTTGTCCATCATAACACTCCTCCTTACTTAATCTAACATTGTAGAAAATTATTTGCACATGTGTAACTTTTGTTACTGCCATTAGTTATGAGTCACATTCTACAATTTTTTCAACATCGATTCTGGAAGAAGGACCTCAAGTTTTCACTTCAAAAAACCATACTAAACTTACTGCCATTGAGTCAATTCAACTCATAGCAACCCCTCCTTGGGTTTCCGAGGCAGTATCTCTATGGAAGTTGATTGCCCAGTCTTCCTTCTGAGGAGTGGCTGGTGGGTTTGATCCACCAGCCTTATGGTCTCCAGTTAGCTGATCCTAAATATTGGCCTGATTACAGCTGCCTCTTAAGAAGTCAGTATCATCTTTCATCTGTTTCGTTTTATATCAGCGGATGGCATTCAGGCAAAGGAAACCTCTTTATCTCTGGCAAGGGGATTGAGACTACTTCTACCAGCCTACAAGATCCAGAGAAATATGGTAATTCAAGATTCTCAGGCTGATCCATTCCAATTTCTTTAGCCCAAGACTATGTTAGATTCTACTCTTTTTATTTTTTTCCCCTCAAGTTCTTTTGAGCTCTGCTGGAAATCAGTCTGATTTCATCATATCGGAATTCCTTAATAATGTCATATTTTTTTTAAGATATGAACTCTAATCTCAATACAGCATATATACTATGAATTGTTTGCCACCTACCCACCCCCAAAAGCTTATTTAACAAAGCACCCTCTCTTACTCTACTTGCTCCAGTCATATCAGCCTTCTGTGTTCCTAGACTATGCTGTTTCTTTTCACCTCAGATCTTGACCCAAACATTTCCTTATGCTTCGGACCCCTCAACCCACTCCCTTAACCAGCTAACATGCAATTAAGCTTCTAATATTAGCCCACTGGGCAATCTAATTCCATTGTAATACTGCCTCGAAAACCCAAGGAGCAGTCGGTATGAGTCAGATCCAAATAAAGGGCAGTGAGTTTGGTTTTTGGTTTTTATATCACTTAATCAGAGTTGCTTTTTCTAATGATCCCATCATTCTAGAACGGAATACCATATGTACTGTCTCTTTACTGTAATTATCAAAGTTTTACTTTTATATTGCTATGATCAACTTAACAACATATTTTTCTTACATTAGAGTATAAACTCCAAGAAGGCAGATATCCTACCTGTTTTTGTATTTTTTAAATCTGTTGATTTAAGCACCTAACTTAGTGCACGTAATCAACACTCGAAAATATTGTTTCATGGGGCTTGCAGGGTGTTTCTCTGCTGAGCTGTCATATTACCTTATACATGTCTATAGTACTGCAATCCCAACTAGGTTTATCCTCATCTGTTTATATATCTCCTACTTTAACCATGACCTCTTCAAGAACAGAGTCTAGACTTATTTCATTGTATTTTTAATTTTTAGTTCTGTGTTTGGTAAAAAAAAAAAAAAAATGCATTCAATATTTGTTTGATTGCATGAATGAAAGCAGAAAATAAATAGGAGACTAGCTGTTTGCATACAATAGCAAAATCATGCTGAAGAACAAGAAATGGAACTTGGAGAAGAAGTTAACAGAGTTATGTGACCATATAAATGTGTGGGTACAAAAATCAATAATATTTCCTGTAAGAAACTAAAACTTACAATAGTAGACTGAGCATAACCCAGTCAGGGTGGAGAAGAGAGGGATGGAAAGGAAGTACAAAGCCAATTCACCATGAAGACCTGTAAACTTCTCCATATCTATGAGTCATCTCACCTTAGAGAGACAGTACCATTTGCTCGGAAGAATCTGGGCATTGACATCACCTTGAATTTGTTTTAACCCAAACTCTGACATACCATTTATTAAATTGTTTTCACCTTAGGTAAGTTAAGGAAATGCTTGACTGAATATAAAGCATTGCTCCCTAGTAAACCTCACCACTCATCCATCCGTTTGTCATACTGTGTGGCTTGTGTGTTGCCATGAGGCTGAAAGCTGTGCCACTGATATTTCAAATACCAGCATGGTCACCCATGGTGGACAGGTTTCAGCAGAGCTTCCAGACTAAGACAGACTTGGAAGAAAGAAAAATACATTCACTTCTCAAAGAATTGACCAGTGAAAACCTTATTGTGGTAGGTCAGTTTGTGTCAACTTGGCTGGGCCTGGTTGAGTGGCTGGGAAGCTGGCTGTAGTATTCCCCATGATGAGACTGGTAATAACTCCATGGTGGAATCTACTGTGAGCAGCTGAGTAGCTGCCTTAGGGAATGTGGTCTTCTTCCTGTATATAAGCAGATGCCTTGGGGAATGGTCTCTAGCTTATGGTATGCTTGGACCCTGGATGTAGCCGTGTCATTGTTCAGCAGCCTGCCATGCTCTGCTGACCTTGGGACTTACAATGGACTTAAATTAATGGCCTGCCATGTGGTTTGGTAACATCGGGACTGTGCCCTTTTACTTGTCAACCTTGGGTTTGTCAGCCTTAGCAGCCAGTAGCTGTCTGAATGAAGAAATGCCTTTAGCTCCAGTGGGCCAGGAGCAGGAGGCAAAGCTGGACCCCAAAGTTGAAGACCTTTCATCCAGCCCCTAGAGCCTGGACTTTGAACTTGGACTTAAGGCTTCCAGACTGTGAGAAAATAAACTCCTGTTTGTTAAGTCCATGGCATTTGTGGTATATTTCTTTCCAGAGCGGCACTAGGTAACCAGAACACTTACGAATAGCCATGAAACACTCTCCGATATATTACTGGAAACCTTATGAATAGCCCTGAAATATTGTCCAATATAGTACTAGAAGACCAGCCCCTCTAGTTGCAAGACACTCAAAATATGACTGGGGAAGAGATGCCTCCTCAAAGTAGAGTGGACCTTAATGATGTAGATGGACTAAAGCTTTAGGATGGGGGTAAAGATGTCTCTTTGAAGACTAAGGTGCACCTAATCCAAGCCATGGTATTTTCAATCACCTCATATTCATGTGACAGCAAGACAATGAAAAAGAAAGACCAAAGAAGAGTTGATGCTTTTGAGTTGTGGTGTTGGTACCATGTACTGCCAGAAGAACAAACAAATCTGCCCTGGAAGAAATGCATGTGGGAGCAAAAATGGCCAGACTTCATTTCACCTACTTTGGTCATGTTGTCAGAAGGTATCATTCCCCAGAGAAAGATATCACGCTTGGTAAAGCAGGGGATCAGCAAAAAAGGAGAAGACACCAACAAGATGGATTGACACAGTGGCTGCAATGATGGGCTCAGGTATAGCAGGGATTGTGAGGCTGGCACAGGACCGGGCAGTGTTTCGTTCTGTTGTACATGAGGTTGCCATGTTGTTGTTGTTAAGTGCCGTCGAGTCGTTTCTGACTCATAGCGACCCCATGCACAGCAGAACGAAACACTGCCTGATCCGGCGCCAGCCCCACAATCCCTGCTATACTTTATCCCATCATCGCAGCCACCATATCAATCCATCTCCTTGAAGGCCTCCCCCTCTTTCGTCCACCCTCCACCAAGCATGACATCCTTCTCCAGGAAATGGTCCCTTCTTACAACATGACCAAAATAGGTGAGACGAAGTCTGGCCATTCTTGCTTCCAAGGAGCATTCTGGCTGCACTTCCTCCAAGACACATCTGTTAGTTCTTTTAGCAGTCCATGGTACTTTCAGCATTCTTCACCAGCACCACAACTCAAAAGCATCAACTCTTCTTCGGTCTTCCTTATTCATTGTCCAGCTCTCACATGCATACCAGGCGATTGGAAATATCATGGCTTGTGTCAGGCACACCTTAGTCCTCAATGAGATATCCTTGCTCCTCAGCACTTGAAACAGTTCCTTCGCAGTTGACTTTCCCAATGCTACATGTCGTCTAATGCCCTGACTGCTGCTTCCGTTGGCATCAATTGTAGAACAAGCAATGTGAATTCCTTGACAACCTCAATCTTCTCTCCATTTATTGTGATGCTGCTCATTGGTCCAGTTGTGAGGATTTTTGTTTTCTTTATGTTGAGATGTAATCCATACTGCAGACTGTATTCTTCAACCTTCATCAGTAGGTGCCTTAAGTCATCCTCACTTTCAGCAAGCAAAGTTGTATCATCTGCTTATCTCAGGTTGTTAATGATTCTTCCTCCAATCCTGATACCACGTTTTTCTTCATATAGTCCAGCTTCTCGGATTATTTGCTCAGCATATAGATTGAATAAGTGTGGAGAAAGAATACAACCCTGACACACTCCCTTCTTGATTTTAAACCATGTAGTATCCCCTTGTTCTGTTCGAACGACAGCCTCCTGGTCAAGGTACAGATTCCTCATGAGTACAATCAAGTGCTCGGGAATTCCCATTCTTCTCAATGTTATCCATAATTTGTCATGATCCACACAATCAAATGCCTTTGCATAGGCAATAAAACACAAGTAAACATCTTTCTGGTATTCCCTGCCTTGAGCCAAGATCCATCTGACAACAGCTATGATATCCCTTGTTCCACGTCCTCTTCTGAATCCAGCTTGAACCTCTGGAAGTTCTCTGTCAATATACTGCTGCAAACGTTTCTGAATTATCTTCAGTAAGACCTTACTTGCATGTGATATTAATGATATTGTTCTATAATTTCTACATTCTGTGGGATCACCTTTATTACCCTTTACAATCTGATCTTTAAATAATTTCATTCTGTGAAATGAGTCAAAGCCAATTCAATGGCACCTAACAGCAACAATCTATTAAACTAGCAACAGAAATTAGCCACATTCTAGTTAACAAAGAAAATAGCTAAATACATTGCTTGCTTAATATCTTTTTAAAATACTAATAAGAAAAAAAAAACTTTTGAGTTACTAAATATTTTCATTAAGAAAATAAAAGCATAAACATCTATTCACAGTGTTATTATAAACATTTTATAATAAATGTAGACCACCTACAACCCACCTTACTGGCAGACACGTAATAACATTAGTTTCTACCTCCCTGTGGTAGTCAAGTTGTGTGTCAAGTTGGCTGAGCCTGGTTTTAGGTGGCTGGACAACTGGATGCAGTTATTCCCCATGATGAGACTGGTAATCAACTCCAAAGTGGAATCTGCACTGATGTGGTCTGCTTCCAGTATATAAGGAGAAGTGTTGAGAAAGGTCTTTGCAGCTTTTTGGGACACTTGGACCCTGCATGTAACTGAGTCTTCATTCAGCAGCCTTCCATGTTTCCTCTCAAACTCGGGACTGTCTCTGGACTTGAACTAGTGGCCTGCCATGTGGTAATCTTGGGACTATACCATTTTATTTGTCAACCTTGAGTTTGTCACCCCCAGTAGCCAGCAGCTGCCTGAGTGAAGAGAAGCCTCCAGCTTCAGTGGGTTGAGAGCAAGAGGCAGAGCTGAATCCCAAGGTTGAAGGGCCTTTACCCGGCTTCTAGAACTGGTACTTTGAACTCAGACTTCTAGCCTCCTAAACTGTAAGAGAATAAACTGTTGTTTGTTGAAGCCATACATTTGTGATATTTCTGTTAGAGCTACACTAGAGAAGCAAAACACTCCCCAAAGACACTAATTAAAGTACAATTTAATGTATTGTTAAATATATTGTTTCTGAGGTAAGCTATAAAAACTCCAAGAGGTGTTCAGCTTAAACTGTTCTAGATTCTTTACCACCAAAATAAGTTCTCTCCTACTGGATACACTTTAACCCCAAATATCAGGCAGTTTTTTGATCCTTCAAATATCTGAGAAAAGGTATGCATTTTGTGGCCTAGTTTAAAATATATAAAATAGTAAGAATATTCTAGAGAACTGAATATATTTTTCATTAATATCATTTAAGTACCAGAATTTTTACTTCCTTTGTCCAACTTTTTTTTTTTTGAAGGCAATAATCTGCAGTGTGAAGAGAAATTTTGACATGTTTACTCTTGACTGCAAAGTCTTCAAAGCATTTTCATAAATGTTATTGTGAAAGCCTTTGACCTTGTGCCTTGGCAGACAGAATAGTATGCATTTACAGCAGAAGTAATTAGTTACTGGCTGAAAGAGAAAGGTAGAAATAATACACAGCTGGCAGATCATCTAAGCCATCTCTGAACTGTCTATGCCTCTTGGTTTAAAAATCAACATTGTTTCTATTTGCTTATCTACCAAAATACCCATGCTGCCTTACCTATTTTTGGGTATTTTTTTTGCTTCTAAGAAACCTTGATTTTATCCTTCTTTTATATACTCAGTCATTCATTTGTTTACTCAATAGTTAATTCACTTATAATTCTTTCCAGAGAACATATTTTTCAATTTCTAAAAATACATACAATTAGGAAAATCTAATAAATTATATCAAGGAGTTGGGGCTGAGGCCTCAAGTGAGACCCACATACTTACAAATAGCCATAAAGCAAAATGATGATAACCGACAAAACCATAAAGTCTTTAAAAATAACATAGATGATGGAGTACTTAACTGCAACGTGAGAATTGGTTGAGGTTTCACAAAGCCATTGGAGTCAGATCCTGAAAAAGGAGAATATTAATAGATGAAACTCTCAGGCAAAGATATTTTAGGCAGAAGAAATAGATATTGCTAAGGAATGGAGACTTAAAAGTACATTGTTGTTGTTAGGTGCCGTCGAGTCGTCTCCGACTCATAGCAACCCCATGCACAGCAGAATGAAACACTGCCCGATCCCGCGCCAGCTCCATGATTCCTGCTATACTTGAGCCCATCATAGCAGCCACCATGTCAATCCATCTGTTGAAGGCCTCCCCCTCTTTCGTAGACCCTCCACCTTACCAAGCATAACATCCTTCGCCAGGGAATGGTCCCTTCTGACAACATGACCAAAATAGGTGAGACGAAGTTTGGCCATTTTCGCTTCCAAGGAGCATTGTGGGTGCACTTCCTCCAGGACAGATATGTTAGTTCTTTTAGCAGTCCATGGTACTTTCAGCATTCTTCGCCAGCACCACAACTCAAAAGCATCAATTCTTCTTCGGTCTTCCTTATTCATTGTCCAGCTCTCACATGCATATGAGGCAATTGGATAAAAGTACATAGCACAATCTAAAAATGACCTTTAATTTCAGAATGGTTAGTTTATAGGATTTGTCCATTGTGGATGCAGGTTTGGATGGTTTGGGGAGAAATTATTTAAAGATCAGATTGTAAAGAGTAATAAAGATGTTAGGAGGGTCTTCTAAACACAATAAAGAAGCTTCAAGGATTTGTAAGCAAAATCACATTAGTTTTTATATTATTTGAAAGATAATTCTTTCAGATTCATATTCAACACATTAAGAAAATTTGGAATTTATAACTGCAAACAACACGTGAGGGTCTGAAAAGGGGATGCCTGTTGGAAAAGGAAAGGAGAAATTAGATTTTGGAAATATTTTGTGTTTCTCCTGAGAGCCTTTTCTGATTGATTGGATATGGTGAATGAAAATTAAGAAGAACTTGCATCATCTTGAGTCCCAGCCTGAGTAACTGATGAAGGAGTAGCATAACTCAGAGATAGAATGATCAAATTGGAGAACATATCATTTAAGAGATGCCTAGATGGTATTTGAAAGGAGCTCTGGTTGCGTGGTACCTAAGGCATTTGACTGCTAACCAGAAGGTTGGCGGTTGAAACCCACTAACCAATGAATGGAAGGAGGATGAGGCAATCTACTTCCATAAAGTTTTGTTGTTGTTGTTGTTGTTATGTGCCATTGAGTCGGACCTGATTCACAGTGACCCCTCCTTGGGTTTCTGAGGCAGTATCACTATGGAAATAGATTGCCCAACCTTCCAGGGGGTCTCTATGAGTTGGAATTGAGTCGAAGGCAGTGAGTTTGTTTTTTTGTTTGTTTGTTTAGATAGTATTTAGAGTAGACATACACAAAATGCTTTGGATTTTTCAAACTCAGATATAATCTCTGGCATTCCCATTCCAAGTGTATGTTCAAAACCATTAAACTCTAAAATGTGGGGGTGCACATTTTCACAGAATCCCAGCTCTTCACTTGTCTTTTCCATCAAACTTTAAATATTCCCCAAAATAATAAGTTCTTTGAAATGGACATATAATTAATATACTTCATGATAAAAATTTGGGACTACCACTTACTATTAGAAACAATATCAGTCTTCAATAACTATGCAGAACATTTTTTAAAATGGAAAAGCTTAAATAACAGCGTGCATAGTCCCACTCTCTGTACTGGGAATAAATCAGCAATTTTATCTGACTATATTATCATTTCATCTCTGTAGGTTTGATAAAAGTGAGCCCCAGATTGTTTTTACATGAAGGTTTTTCTGATTTACTATCTGCATATAGTGGCAGAACAACAGTTGGAAAGTGTTAAAGCAACAAGAGATCTTATCTATCAGGGAGTTTCCAACAGGGCAGAGGAAATATGGACCTGGAATTCATAGGACTGTGGATCAGAAATTAGATTTAGGAATCTTTTCCCAAAAATAAAGAGCTCTGGTGTCAGATAAAACATTGGGGTTCTAAACCAAATGTCAGCTTTTCAAACACCCCAGTCACTCATGGGAGAAAGATGAGGCAGTCTGTTTCTGTAAAGATTTACAGCCTTGGAAACCATATGTAAAGCCAACATGTCTTGTAAAGTCCCTAACTTGATGATAGTGGGTTTTCCCCGAAATGGTAGTTAAAACCATTCAAGGCACAAGATACTTGTAGAAAAATTTATGATGTACTTAAAACATTGCAATAAAATATATGCATAAGCATGTTATTATTAAATTTTAATAATTAGAAGTGATGCATAAATTTGTATTGCCAGCTTAAGTTGTTTTATGAAAGTTTCATAATAAAGGTTCTTCTGCCATTTCTGGGCAAATATTTAAATGTCTTAAAAATATCTCATTGTTTAGAAAGGTTAAAAATGTGTCCATTCAGTTAAAATTAAATTAGTCATCACACCACTACATCAGACAGTGGCAATGCTCAAGTATATGGAAGACAAGGCCCGGGTGTGTGTCCTCAGTGCATGTTCTCTAAGTCAATGCATACCACTTCAGGTGCTGATATCATCATAGCAAGGAATAGTTTCATAGTTTTTTTTCTTTTTTTTTTTTTTTCAATTCTGAAGTGTTTTTCTGGCCTGAATTTTAATAAGCCAAGTTGCCAATGCAGATCAGAATGTTGTGATATTTACAATTGTAGAGAAAGCATCAATTTTTTTTTAAATTGACATTTATACTTAACATGCAAAACAAGGCATATTTGACTGTAATCTTAGGAAAAATCTCTCACAAATATGACATGAAGTGGTTGACATAGATCATTTTATTGTTAAACCTCTTATTGTGAAAAATAATACATTTGAAAGAGTATATGTCTGAATGATAACTTTGGGGAAAATTACCTGAATAAGGATGCAAAATTTAGACAAATACAACGTAATAGGTTTGGTTAACTTTTAATTTCAGATGATAAATGATTTATTATTATAAGTAGTCAAGAAGTATGCAATATTTGGGACATGTATATACTAAAATAATATTGTTTCTCTGAAATTAAAATTTTAATGAACATCCTGTATTTTATCTTGCAATTCTAGCTGGAGGAACAAAATCCCACATCAAGTATTAGACATATCTTGCTTGTTCAGGTAATGATTTTGAGATCTAACATGGTCCTTTAGCTCTCTTTGTGAATAACTGTGGTAGTCATTATTTCTGTTTGCCAAAATGTTCTAGGTCTGCATTTTCCTAGTCTTAGGATAGGATTACACATCATGACCTCTCTATTGTTAGAAGGGTCTCAATGTCAAGTTCTGACTAGAACACTTAATTGCCCATGTAAATCTTCTAGCTGTGTTTGTTAACATGGTTGTTATGTTTTTCTGGATACCCATGTGACTATTATGAGCAGTGTCTCCATGCTGTGCAATTGACATGTGGCACAACTATTTTAAACCAAGAAATTTGGGGGCTGCTTTTTAGCATAACATAACCTATCATGTTCTAACTAATATAAATCACCCAAAATTGAAGGTTCAGTACAATGAAGTCATTGGGTTTCAGAATATTACGCTCTTCCCAAACTACATACACCTCAAATATGATCTTCCATTAAACTGTGAGAACATACAAATTTAGATAGAACCAGTTTGAGAGGGAAAAAAAAAGAAAAAACAAGGTTATAGGTATCTTTTCTGAGTTTTATTTCTTCCCTTTGTTTATTACATCCAATAAATAGACCAATTTATTTGTAATTGCATATTTTTTGCAATGCTCAATTCAATTGGCCAAATTAGATGAGTTAGAAGAGATAGAAAACAAAAACCTAGGCTTATTTCTTCTATCTAGCTCTGGTTTTATTATAGTTGAAGCAGGTTAAGAAAACATGGGCAGAAAAGTAAGAGGGAGACCATAGAACTAATATAAAAACCATTGATTATACTGTCACTTGCAGACATCAAGAGAGGAGGTAAATTTCAAAGAGAGAAAAACTTCATGGGTGACAGACAAGGACAGGACAAGGGTAAAAAGAGTGAACTTCCTAGGGAAAAACTTTAAAGAGACATTCACATTTGTGATCAGTTTAAGTGTCTTCTTAAATTTTGAAACCTAAATGTTTCATTTTCTTGACCTTAGTCCCAGGCCGGGTCACAAGAAAAGAGAAAATCAGAGAGGGTGATGGCCAGGGAAAGAATAACATATTTGGTAATTTAAAATTTATTGGTGGTGCTTTGGAACACTATAAACAGGATTTTGCCATTTGTCAAGGTGAAAGAACTGAAAAACACATTTAAGCCTCAAATTGTAATATTGAATGACACTATGGGCAAAATATTGAATGACACAGGAACCACTAAAATATAATAGAAGAAACTTATCCTATAATATGATTTTGAAGACAAAGTCTCTCTGATATAAGACACAAGTTTTGGCAGTAGATGTTTTTCTGCCCATCAGGGGGAAGAGGGAGAAATGGAAGGTGTACACAGAGATACTGTACCAAATAAATAAATAAACCATTTTGATTGACATTCAGCCATTTCGTGAGGTAATGTGTGATTGATAAACGATGGTATTGATGGAGGAAGTTCATGTTGCACTGAAGCTATGAGTGAATAAAACAAGGCTCCAGGAATTTGCAGAATACCAGTTGAAATGTTTCAACAAACAAATGCAATGTTGGAAGCATTCATTCAAACAGAGCTACCTGGCCAACCAACTAGAAGAGATCCATATTTGTGCTCATCCCAAAGAAAGTGATTAACAGAATGCAAAAATTATTGAACAATATAATTATTATCATACATAAGTAAACTTTAGTTCAAGATAATTAAAAACTGATTGCATCAGTACATGGACAAGGAAGTACCAAAAATTCAAGTCAAATTCAGAAGAGCACACAGAATGAGGCATATCATTGCTGATGTCAGGTGGATTTGAACCCAGAAATAGACCCATCGACCTATGGTCAGCTGATTTTTGACAAAGGGCTGAAATCCATTATATGAGGAAGAAATGGTCTCTATAACAAATAGTGCTGGCAAAACTGGATATCCACTTGCAGAAAAATGAAACAAGTTCCATACCTCACACCATACACAAAAACCAACTCCTGATATATCAAAGATTTAAAAGTGAAACCTAAAACTATAAAGTTCCTCAAGAAAAAAATAGGGGCAGATTTAGGGGCCCTAATTTATGGCATAAATAGGCTATCAAGTATAACCCAAAATGCACAAATAGCAGAAGATAAACCAGATGATTCTGACCTTCTAAAAATTAAACTTTTATGTGCTTCAAAAGACTTCTCCAAAAGGTGAAAAGAGAACCTACAGAATGGAAAAAAATATTTAGCAATGACATATGAGAAAAGGTACTTATCTCTAAAATTTGTAGAAAGCTCCAACAAAATTTGTAGAAGCACAACAAAAAGACAAACAATCCAAATAAATAATGGACAGAAGACATGACTATACACTTCACCAAAGATATTCAGGTGGCCAACAAATACATGAAGAAATATTCACAATAACTAGCCATTGTTGTTGTTGCTGTTGTTTTATGTGCTGTTGAGTCAGACTGACTCATAGCAACCCCTCCTTGGGTTTCCAAGGCAGTATCACTACAGAAGTAGATTGCCCCATCTTCCTTCCAAGGAGTGGCTGGTGGGTTTGAGCCATCAGCCTTCTGGTTAGCAGTCAGTTAGCCATTGTTGTTGTTGTTATGTGCCGTTGAGTCGGCCCCGACTCATAGCGACCCCTCCTTGGGTTTCTGAGGCATTATCACTATGGAAGTAGATTGTCCCATCTTCCTTTTGAGGAGTGGCTGGTGGGTTTGAACTGCCAGCCTTCTGGTTAGCAGTCAAGTGCCTTAGGCACTATGCTACCAGAGCTCCTCAATTAGCCATTAGAGATATGCAAATCAAAATAACAATGAGATACCATCTTGCCCCAGCACTAATAGCAAATTTCATCAAGACAGAAAATAACAAGTGCTGGCAAGAATGCAGAGAGATTGGGACTCTCATACACTGCTGGTGGGTCTGTAAAATGGTAGAACCACTGTGGAAAGCAGTATGACAACTCCTTAAAAAGTTGGAATTAGAAATACCATATGATCCAGCAATCCCATTGCTAGGTATATATCTTAAAGAAGTGAGAGCCAGGACAAGAACAGATATATGCACACCCTTGTTCATCATGATGTGACTTCATGGCAGTGTGTTGCATTGTTGTTTGTTATGTTCATCACAGTACTATTCACAACAGCAAAAAGATAGAAACAACCTAGGTGCCTGCCGACAGAAGAATGGATAACCAAACTATGGTACATACACACAATGGAATACTATGTAACACTAAAGAATAATGTAGAATCTGCAAAACATTGTATAACACAGATGAACTTGGAGGACATTATGCTGAGTGAAATAAGTCAATTACAGGAGAAATTTTGTATTAGTTTATTATTATAAAAAGCCAAAGAAAGGTTTATATATGAAAGGAGACTTTCTTTGCTGATTACCAGGGGTGGGAGGGAAGGGGAAGACATGCTGCAAAATAAAAACTAAAAAATAAAATAAATAGAAGATGAAAAACTAAAAATAAAAAATAAATAAAACAGATTGTTTTATGAATATGTCAAGAACTGTGAAGGGTCTGAGATTTTGCCCCAGTTCCCTGGATACAGACAGAGGGCCTGAGACTCTTGGGCCAGAGCCACAGGACTTCATTACTCATGGCACAGCACACTGTGTAAACATAAGTATATTGGTGCCATGTTGATAAACTCTAATTCCCACAGAACAATGCAGGTGTTCAGGTGTTATCTGTATATAGACCAAAAATCAAACCAAACTCACTGCCGTTGAGTGGATTCCAACTCACAGCAATGCCTCATTGGGTTTCTGGTGGTATCACTATGGAAGTAGATTGCCCAATCTTCCTTCCTAGGAGTGGCTGGTGAGTTTGAACCACCAGCCTTCTGGTTACCAGTCAAATACCTTAAGCACAATGCCACCAGAACTCCTGTATATATTCAGTGGATTATTTCACAAGTGAAAACCCTGAGTTAGGGAATCTAAGTTTTTCATAATGGGAAATATACATTCCTTGCTCTGGAAAAAGACATATTATCTTTATTAAAGAAGACATTAAACAGCCAGCTCTTTGCTCTGCAGGAGACACTATCTCTATCAATCAAAGTGTTTACTATTCAGATTTATTGATTCAGTTGTTTGAAACAAAGGCAGTCAGTGTCTCTGCTTGTAAGACACATAGAAACTCATGGTACTCATGGAGATTATATGTCATATAATATATATTATATAATACATATACACCAATTTTCTGTCAGTTTGTTGTACTGTGGTGGCTCATGTGTTTCTGTGAGGCTAGAGGCTATGCCACTGGTATTTCAAATATTAGCAAGGTCACCCATGGTGGACAGGTTTCAGTGGAACTTCCAGAAGACAGACGGGGAGAAGGATGCGGCTGCCCACTTCTGAAAAACCTGACCACTGAAAAGTCCCCAGATTATAGTCATCTCTACAAAAGAAGAGATCAGATGTGGCTAGGCCTCTGGAGTCTGTTGTTACCTCTACTGATGCCATCAGGAAGATCTATTGTGGCATTTCTGCCTTACACTTTGGTGTGGCCAGTCTGATCTTTAGAGTAGTCTGATGTCTAGGTGACTGTAATAAGGGAGACCATATAGCTATCATCCATACTGTAGCAGCCACCACTTATCTGTGAGTTTGTCATACTGTGGTGGCTTGCATGCTGCTGTGAGGCTGAAGGCTATGCCATCAGTATTTCAAATATCAGCAGGGTCACCCATGGTGGATAGGTTTCAATGAAGCTTCCAGACTAAGACAGACTGGGAAAAAGGACAGGGCCATCGACTTCTCAAAAAGAAAGGAAAAAAAAAAAAAAAAGACCACTGAAAACCTTATGAACAGCAGTGAAACACTGTCTGACATGTTACTGGATGACTTTATGAATAGCAGTGAAGCATTTTCTGATATAGTGCAGGAAGATGAGCTCCTCAGGTTGGAAGACACTCCAATATGACTGGAGAAGAGCTGTCTCCCAAAAGTAGAGTCAACCTTAATGATGTGGATGGAGAAAAGCTTTGGGACCTTCATTTGCTGATGGAGCATGACTCAAAATAGGATGAAACAGCTACAAGCCTTCATTAATTATCAGACTGTGGCTTATAATAAGTAAGAA
This sequence comes from Orycteropus afer afer, assembly GCF_000298275.1. Lineage (NCBI taxonomy): Eukaryota > Metazoa > Chordata > Mammalia > Tubulidentata > Orycteropodidae > Orycteropus > Orycteropus afer. Next base: position 489,476 of record NW_006921706.1, read on the forward strand.
TCTAGGGAAACTGGAAGTGGTCAAAAAATGAAATGGAAAGCATAAAGATCGATATCCTAGGCATAATGAACTGAAATCGACTGTTATTGGCCATTTTAAATCAAACAGTCATATGGTCTACTATTCTGGGGATATCAAAGTAAAGAGGACTGGCATAGCATTGATTGTCAAAAAGAACATTTCATGGTCTATACAGAAGTATAATGCTGACAGTGATAGGAAGACAATTTAATAAAACTATTTTTCAAATTTATGCAAGAATCATTAAAGCCAAAGATAAGTTGGAGATTTTTATCAACTTTTGCAGTCTGAAATTGACCAAACATGCAATCAAGATGTATTACTACTGGAATGTGAAAGTTGGAAATATAGAAGAATCAACAGTAGTTGGAAACTATGGCCTTGATAATACAAATGAGATCACATGTTAGAATTTTGCAAGATCAATGACATTTGTTGCAAATACTTTTTCTCAACAACATATTCGGTGGCTGTTCATGTGAGCCTCACAAGATGCAATACACAGGAATCAGATCAACTGCAACTGTGGAAAGAAGCAATGGAGAAGCTCAATATCATCAGTCAAAACAAGGGCAGGAGCTGATTGTGGAACAGATCATCAATAGCTCATATGCAAGTTCAAGTTGAAGCTGAAGAAAATTAAAACAAGTCCACAAGATCTTGATTATATCCCACCAGAATAGATTTGATGCACTGAACATAAATGAATGAAGACTAGATGAGTTGTGGGATGACATCATACACACACAAAGCAAACAATTATTAAAAAGAAAGGAAAGGAAGAAAAGATCAAAATAGATCTCATGACAGACTCCAAAACCTGCTCTTGAACAGAGAGTAGCTAAGGCAAATGGAGGAAATGATGAAGTAAAAGAGTTGCACAGAATATTTCAAAGGGCAGCTTGAGTAGACAAAGTAAAGTATTATAATGAAATGTGCAAAGACATGGAGTTAGAAAACAAAAGGAAGAACACACTCAGCATTTCTGAAGCTGAAAGAACTGAAGAAAAATTCAACCTCGAGTTGCAATATTGAAGGAATTTACAGGCAACTTATTGAACAATGCAGGAGGCGTCAACAAAAGGTGGGAAGAGTACAGAGTCATTGTATAAAATGGAATTGGTTGATTTTCAACTATTTCAAAAGCTTGCATATGATCAAGAACAAATAGTATTGAAGGAAGAAGTCCAAGCTGCACTGTAGGAATTGGCAAAAAAGAAGGCTTTAAGAATTGACAGAATACCTACTGAGGTGTTTCAACAAACAGATGCAGCAGTGGAGGCACTTACTCATTTATGCCAAGAAATTCGGACAAAAGCTACTTGGCCAATTGACTGAAAAAGATAAATATTCGTTCCCATTTTCAAAGAAAGATGACCCAACAGAATGTGGGAATTATAGAATGGGATCATTTATATAACACACAAGTAAAATTTTGCTCAAGATAATTAGAAAATGGTTGCAGCAGTATATTGACAGGGAATTTCCAGATATCCAAGCTGGATTCAGAAGAGGACATTGAACAAGGAATATCAATGATCTTGGCAGAAAGCAAAAACTACCATAAAGATGTTTACCTGTGTTTTAATGGCTTTTCAAAGGCATTTGACTGTGTGCATCATTACAAATTATGGATTACATTGTGATGAATGGGAATTCCAGAACACTTAACTGTGCTCGTGAGGAACCTGTGTATAGTCAAAGAGATTGTAATTCATACAGAACAAGGGGATACTCCATGGTTTAAAGTCAGGAAGGGTGTACATCAGGGTTTTATCCTTTCATCAACTTATTCAATTGTATGCTGGACAAATAATCTGGAATGCTGGACTATATGAAGAAGGAAGCAGCATCAGGATGGGAGGAATACTTGTTAACAACCTGCAATACGCAGATATTACCAAAAATCTATAATGTCAGTCTTTCTCCTAGCCTTCCCCAAAGGGATCTGAGGCCTTTTACGAGAGTGACTGTCCACTGGGGAAAAGGAAATAATCAGACTTTTCGGGGATTACTAGATACTGGCTCTGAATTGACACTGATCCCAG
>NW_006921706.1:500644-504197 GCF_000298275.1 Orycteropus afer afer
CCCTAGCTGCCCTTCAGGTCTGGAATTGAACCCACACCTGTGGTTTCCAGCCAAACAAAATACAGGCATATGAGTTGAACATTTACCTCTAGTAGATGCATTCTTTGGAGAGAACAATCATGGGAGAAAGAAGGGCTGTTTATGCACAGGGAGACAGCTCAGGGGGCAGGAGTGTAAGGAGTGATGAACACTGGGAAGAGGTAACTATGGGGAAGAAGTCGGAGGGGAGCTGTTGCATTGTGGTAGACTGTGGTCAATGTCATGAGACAAAGTATATGTGAACTGCTGTATGGAAAGTGAATTTGCTCTGTAAATCTTCACCGAAATCATAATAAAAAAGAAAAAGAAAAAAGAAATCAGATACACTGATAAAACCTACTAGAAAAGACCTCTTTAAAGTGTTAAGAAACAAATATGTCACTTTCAAGAGTAGGGTGAGCCTAATCCAAGCCATGGTATTTTCAATCGCCCATATGCATGGGAAAGCTGGACAATGACTAAGGAAGACTAAAGAAGAGTTGATGCCTTTGAATTATGGTGTCAGCAAAGAATAATGAAAATACCATGGACTGCCACAAGAATGAATACATCTGTCTTGAAAGAAATACAGCCAAAATGCTCCTTAGAAGTGAGAATGGCCAGACTTCATCTCACTATTTTGGTCATGTTGTCAGAGGATCATTCCCTGCAGAAGGATACCATGCTTGGTAAAGCAGAGGTCAGTAAAAAAGAGGAAGACCCTCAATGAGATGGATTGCCACAGTGGCTGCATTGATGGGGTCAGTACAACAAGGATTATGAGGCTGGAGGACTAGGCAGTGCTTTGTTCTGCTGTTCATAGGGTCACAATGAATCAAAAGCAACTCAATGGCATCTAATAACAATGACATATATATATAAAACAATCTCTTGCCAATAAGCTGTATACATTCATTCAAAAGATATTTATTGATAATATACTATATTCTACTCATTGTTTTAAGTTCTAGGAATGTGGCAATAGCCAAAAAAAACAAAAACAAATCCCTGCCTTATGTAATGATTTATATTCTATTTTAAGGATGAAGACAATGAATAAAATAAAGAAGAAAAATATTTAGTATGTCAAATGGTAATAAATGCTGAGAGAAAGATAAAGCCAGAAAGGAAGATGAACTCTGAGGAAAATCTGGATGTTGGAAAGCATGAAGAATACCATAAAGAGTGATTTATGAGAATAATATTTAATTCTCAAAATGAGACCAATGAGGAAAAACAATCTTCATCTTTTCAATCTTTGACTCCTTAATGCTGTAGTCATCTTACAATCATAAGTGTCAATGTCTGAGGAAAAAGTGCAATATTTGAGGATTTAAGAACATAAAATTGGAGTAAATATCACTAAGCTCCCACATATTATGTGTGGTATTAAATTTCTCACTTTGAAAAAAATACATTTTATTGAAATATAATTTATGTACAGTGAAATACACAAAACTAAAGTCAATAAATTTCTCATTTTTAAACTCAATTTAGCAAGAGATTTTTGTTACTCATACCCAAAATCACCTTAATTGATACAAAACGAGCATCAGTAAAGATATACAGGAATTTTTAGTGTAATAAAGAGTTTCAATAGCCTTATTTTCTTACTGAAATAAATATAAAAACAATTTTTTTTTCAATTTTAGGTGTCAGAGAGCAGTGATAGTTTTGAAGGGTTGCTTAAAGAAAAAGATAAAAAATGAATCCACTTAGTAGTGAGGTCTATTAACTGACACCCTAACAATGTATCCTCGTGATTCAGGATTCCATCCTTCCAGTACATATTTACACCCACATCCCATGATAACCTGCCATCTTTCAGGTAATTAACCCACACAGGATAAGCAATCCACTGTACTCCTCATTTTCCGCATTTGTCTTTGCTGCTTTTGCTCAGGGAGAAATTTCATGAACATCTTTAGCAATACAAAATAACTGCATGGATTTTATTGGAAGGAATATTTTATTTAATCACCTTTTTAATGAGACATTTGCTCATGATTGCCACTAGTTTCATTTTTTTCCCAGAGAGTAACAAGGCTTGGGAATTCAAGGTTAATTTCAAAATAGTCCACCTACTCATTTGCTGATTTGTTACAAACATGCTCATTTCTTAAAAATGTAAGAGTCTCTCATGGTACTATTACATACAACACTCCATCATTTCATTATATCACATATTGAAATTTGCAGGGGAGAAACAGTTATTACTAAAAAAAAAAAAAAAACAATAACAGAAAACCTCCAGTATCACTATTTATCCTAGACTGAGGGATTTGTGATAAGCTGGGTGTGATGTATTCACATTTATAGTTTTGCTTCCTAGCATAGATCACATCTCTCTGAATAGCTTACTGAGACTAACAGAAACATTTCCCTTGTTCTTTCACCACTAAATCAAAGCATGAAGAATGTTGACTAATTATACAATTGTGTTATCAATAATATGCATTCCTTTTTATCTCATACCTCTGACCCTGAATAATGTCTCATTTATTCACCAAATACTGGGTAAATATCTGTAGAGAGCTTTGTGTTAGATACTTTCAGTGACAAAAACCTATACGATGTGGTTCTTAACTCAAGAAAGCATAGCCTAATAGTTGCTGTTGTTGTTATGTGCTCATAGCGTTCCCTCCTTGGGTTTCTGAGGTGGTATCACTACGGAAGTAGATTGCCCAATCTTTCTTCCAAGGAGTGGCTGGTGAGTTTGAACCACCAGTCTTCTGGTTAGCAGTCAAGTGCCTTAGGCACTGCACTACGAGAGCTCCTAGTCTAATAGTGAGGACAAGTATATGCATAATGAAAATATAACTGATATTGTAATGATTGTTATACAAGTTGCATAAATTAAGGGCTATAAATGGACAGATAAATGAACAGATCACTCTGTGTTGGAATAGAAATAGAAAAGATAACATTGAGCTTGAATCTGAGATAAAGTAGACAGAAAAAAATATGATTATAGATACAGAAAAAGATGTAAATAATTTATGGAAAGCAAAAACAACATGATAAATATTTGGGAAATGTAAAGCAAACATTGGTATCTATAATATGAGGGTCACATGCAGTGCTTCTCACACACCAATTTTCAAATGCAGACACAGATTCAATAGATCTAAAATGAAGCCTTAGATTCTACATTTCTTAAAAACTCCTGGGTGATGCTTATGCTACTGATACAGAGGGACAGTGGGAAATTAGATAACCAAGATATGTTGTAAACTAATTGTGGATGATAAATACTGAAAAAAGCTTTCTAAAGAATTTGTCCTTTAACACTGAGGCCATGTGATTTCAACTTGTACCCTGCTGAGCCCTTAAGAACAGTAACAGCAAAACAGCAACAAAACACTCCATGGAAGAAAACTTAATCCCCAAACCCCATGAAATCAATGTTGTTGTTGTTGTTATTTGCCATCGAGTTGGCCCCGACTCCTAGCAACCCCTCCTTGGGTTTCCGAGGCAGTTATCACTACGGAAGTAGGATTGCCCAACCTTCCTTCCAAGGAGTGGCTGGTGGGTT
>NW_006921706.1:504297-506873 GCF_000298275.1 Orycteropus afer afer
AGGAGTGGCTGGTGGGTTTGAACCGCCAGCCTCCTGGTTAGCAGTCAAGTGCCCTAGGCACTATGCTACCAGAGCTCCTATGAAATCAATAATCCAATCAAAATCACAAAGCATTAGAAGAAACAAGAGAATATAAAACATAATTGATACTAAGCAGTTAGAAACAGATCGTGACATAAATGATATGTTTTAATGTGAAAACAAGGAGTTGATTTTAAAGTATTTATTTAAAAAATTTTCTTGCATAAACCAGTGAATGTTTCCAGAATGGCATCCATTGATTAAAATATCTCAGTGGGTATACCGCCAATTCCTGGAGACTTGTTTTTCACCAATTCCCTCAGTGCAGTTTAAACTATTCCTCCCATACAACTAACACTTGATCACATGCTACCTCATGAAATAGTTGAACATTAACCAAGAATTCTGAAAAACAGTTACATGGTCAAACAAATGGTCCAATTTCTGGACAAAGAACTGCCAGAAATTTAAGCTGGACTTAGAAGAAGACGCGAAACAAGGATATCATTGCTGATGTCAGATGGACACTGGCTGAAAGCAGAGAACATCAGAAAGATGATTACCTGAGTTTTATTGAGTGTGCAAAGGCTCTTGAGTGTGTAGAACATCGCAAATTATGGATAATATTTCAAAGAACAAGAATTCCAGAACATTTAATTGTGCTCATGAGGATCTTGTAGATAGAACAAGACACAGTTGTCCAACAAAATGAGAGGATGCTGAATAGTTAAAAATCAGGAAAGGTGTGTAGCAGAGGTACATCCTTTGACCATAATCATTCAATCTGTATGCTGACTAACTAATCTGAGAAGCTGGAGTACATGAAGAATAACATGGCATGAATATTGGAGTAAGATTCATTAACAACCTGTGATATGTAGATGAAAGAACTTGTTTGCTGAAAGTGAAGAAAACAGATGAAGAACAGAGACTACAGCCTTATGTATGAGTTATATATAGCTCAACATAAAGAAAACAAAAATTCTCACACCTGGACCAATAAGCAAGTTCATGATAAATAGAGAAAATATTGAATTTTTCAAGAATTTCATTTTACTTGGATCTATAATCAACAGCCATGGAAGCAACCATCAAGAAATCAAATGACATATTGTATTGGGCAAATCTGATACAAAAGACCTCTTTAAGGTGTTGAAGAGCAAAGATGTCACTTTGAAGATTAAGGTGTGCCTGACCCAAGTCACTGTTTTTTCTGTACCCTCATATGCATGTGAAATCTGAACAATGGTTAAATAAGATTTTAAAGAACTGATACATTTGAATTATGGTGTTTACAAAGAATATTGAATGTACCATTGGTTGCCAGAAAAACTAACAAATCTATCTTGGAAGAAGTTCACCTGGAATGTTCCTGAGAAGCAAGAATGGTCACACTTTGTCTCTCATACTTTAGTTATGTTGTCAGAAGAGACTAGTCCCTGGACAAGGTTATCATGCTTAGGAAAGCAGAGAGTCAGCAAACAAGGAGAACATCTTCAATGAGATGAATTGACTTAGTGGCTGCAAAAATGGGCTCATGCATAGCAATGATTGTGAGGATGCTGCAGGATCAGGCAGTATCTCATTCTGCTATACATAGGGTGAGTGTGACTTAGATCTGGCTTGACAGCACGTAGCAACACCAAAAACAATTTTTAATTATTCAAAACAAATAAAAATATGATTATAAAAGACATATAGTGCCCTATGTGGTAGTTATGTTTGTGTTTCAACTTGGCTGGGCCTGGTTGAGTGGCTGGGTAACTGGTGGTAGCTATTCCCCATGATGAGACTGGCAATCAACTCCTTGGTGGAATCTACCACAAGCAGCTGAGTGGTCTCTTCCTGGGATGTGGTCTGCTTCCTGTATTTAAGGAGAAGCCTTGGGAATGGTCTCTAGCTTATGGCATGCTTGGACCCTGCATGTAGCCATGTTGCTGTTCAGCAGCCTGCCATGCTCTGCTGATCCTGGGACTTACAATGGACTTGGATTAATGACCTACTGTATGGTTTGGTAACATCAGGACTGTACCTTTTTATTTGTCAACCTTGGGCTTGGTGGCCCCAGCAGCCAACAGCTAGCTGAGTGAAGAAAAGCCTCTTGCTTCATTGGGCCAGGAGCTGGAGGCAGAGATGAAGCCCAAGGTTGAGAGGCTTTCACCAAGCCCTTACAGCCTGGCACTTTGAACTTGGACTTAAAGCCTCCAAATTGTAAGAATAAACTCCTGTTTGTTAAAGTCATCCCATTTGTGGTATATTTCTTGTCGGAGAAGCACTAGGTAACCAGAACACCCTACTAATGCAGTGATTAGCCTCTCAGCAGCTAAGCAAAAGGTAGAAAGTTTGAAACTACCAACCACTTGGCAAGAGGAAAGAGCTGGAGATCTGCTCCCATAAACAGTCCAGCCTAGGACACATTATGGGGCAGTTCTATTCTGTATTATAGGGTCTCTATGAGTCAGATTGATATCCTAGGCATTAGTGAGCTGAAATGGACTGATTTTGGCCATTTTGAATCAGACAACCATATGATCTACTATGCCAGGAATGACAGT
>NW_006921706.1:509458-519465 GCF_000298275.1 Orycteropus afer afer
TATGTTGAGCAAATGATCTGAGAAGCTGGACTATATGAAGAAAAACATGGCATCAAGATTAGAGGAAGAATCATTAACAACCTGCAATACACTGATGATACAACTTTGCTTGCTGAAAGTGAGGATGACTTGAGGCACTTACTGATGAAGATTGAGGAACTCAGTCTGCAGTATGGATTACATCTCAAAATAAAGAAGACAAAAATCCTCACAACTGGACCAATAAGCAGCATCTCTATAAATGGAGAAAAGATTGAGGTTGTCAAAGAATTCACGTTGCTTGGTTCTACAGTTAAGGTCAAAGGAAGCAGCAGTCAGGACATTAGACAACATGTAGCACTGGGTAGGTCAGCTGTGAAAGAACTCTTTCAAGTGCTGAGGAGCAAGGATGTCTCCTTGAGGACTAAAGTGCGCCTGATACAGGCCATGATATTTCCATTGCCTTGTATGCACGTGAAAGAAGGACGTGAGAGCTGGACAATGAATAAGGAAGACTGAAGAAGGGTTGATGCTTTTGAGTTGTGGTGCTGACAAAGAATGCTGAAGGTGCTATGGACTACCAAAAGAACTAACAGATCTGTCCTGGAAGAAGTGCAGCCGAGATGTTCCTTGGAAGTGAGAATGGCCAGACTTCGTCTCACCTACTTTGGTCATGTTGTCAGAAAGGACCATTCCCTGGAGAAGGATGGCATGCTTGGTAAGGTGGAGGGTCGACGAAAGAGGGGAAGGCCTTCGACAAGATGGATTGACACAGTGGCTGCGACAATGGGCTCAAGTATAGCAAGGATCATGGAGCTGATGTGGGTTCGGGCAGTGTTTCGTTCTGCTGTGCATGGGGTCGCTATGAGTCGGAAGCGACTCAACGGCACCTAACAACAACAACATGAGTCAGAATCTACTCAAAGGGACATAATAACAAAGGATATATACACAGGAATCTTAGCTGAAAAATGGGAACCATAAAAAGGCCCAAATGGAAATTCTAGGACTGGAAAACAATATTCTGAAATACAAATTTAACTAGAGTAGCCTTGAGATTATAAAAGAAATAGTCTGTGAATTAATGACAGAACAATAACAAAAACAATCTAAATTGCACAGAGAGGGCAAAAAAGTTAACATGTAGTGTGAGACAGTATCATAATGTCTAACACACATGCAATTGGAGTCCAGAAAGAGAGAATAGAAGCCTTGAAGCAACAAAATTATTTGAAGAAGTATTAAGCACAAATTTCCAAAATTCACGTTTCAAAAAGCAATGTAATAACCACTGCCACCCTCCTAAAAAAAATCAGTGAAAACTAAGCAGGATAAATGCAAAGAAAACCACATATTGCCACTTCATAGTAAATCTACTTAAAGTAAAAAAATAAAGAAAAATCTTGAAAGCAGTCAGTGAATATAAACATCATGCATAGGAAACAGTAACAAGAATAGCTATTGATTTCTCAGTTGAAAGAATCAAAGTTAGAAGAAAACAGAATATCCTCAGAGTGCTGAAGATTCTGACTCATAGTGACACACATTGGGTATCCAAGGTTGCAAATCTTTACAGAAGTAGCTTGCCTCATCTTCCCTTCATGAAGCAGCTGGTATGTTTGAGCCACTGAACTTTTGGTGACCAGCCAAATGCCTCATCCGTTGCACTACCAGAGCTTCTTAAAGGAGGATGAAAACCTGCCAACCAAGAATTCTATAAGCAAACAATATCTTACATAAATGAAGACAAAAAAATAAATTTGAAATAAATAACAATAATAATTACACAACTAGAAAATGTCTAGTTATTTGGGAATGAACCAATATCTACTAAATAACCCAGAAATTAAGATCACAAAGGAAATTAGAAAATATATTAAACTGAATGATAATGATAACTTGTTGTTGTTGTTGTTATGTGCCCTTGAGTCAGACCCCACTCATAGTGACCCCTCCTTGGGTTTCTGGGACAGTATCACGACGGAAGTAGATTGCCCAACCTTCTTTCCAAGGAGTGGCTGGTGGGTTTGAACCGTCAGCCTTCTGGTTAGCAATAAAGTGCCTTAGGCACTAAGATGTTATAATATGAGGATTTAGACAGAGCATTGTTTAAAGGGAGATTTATACAGGTTTAAATTAATATGGTTAAACAAGATAAGAAAAAAAAAATAATCAATGATCTAAGAGTAAACCAAAAAACTTTAGAAGAAAAAGAGCAAACAAATCCCAAAGTAAGTAGAAGAAATAATGAAAACAGAAGTGAAATGAATGAAATAGAATAAATACAACCACTGTGGGAATCAATATGGCGATCCCATAAAAAGTTGGAAATAGAAATATCTTTTGATCCAGCAATCCCATTACAAAGTATATATTCCAAATAAGTGAAAGCCAGGACACAAATAGATACATGCACACCTATGTTCATCACAGCACTGTTTACAATAGCAAAGAGATGGAAACAACCTAATGTCCATCAACAGAAGAATGGATAACCAGACTATGGTACATACACATAATGGAACACTATGCAACTCTAAAGAATAATGTACAATCTGCGAAAGACTGCATAATATGGATGAACTTGGAGGACATTATATTGAATGAAATAAGTCAATCACAGAAGGACAAATATTATATTAGCTCACTCTTGTAAAAAGTCAAGGAAAGGCTTGTATATGGAAGGAAATTTTTTTTGCTAGTAGCCAGGAATGCAAGGGAAGGGCAGGAAACACTGCTAGATTAAGTAGAGACAAGCATTGATTTGGGCAATGGGAAAGTCAATGTACCAAAAGCTAGTGACCAACACAGTAACATTAAGGAAACGAAAGACACAGAGAGATGCACAAGAGGTACAGACAATAAAGATAAAGTCTTTTACATATACATACTGTGTTATCAGTCATAGCAAACAAACTATGGGTAAATAGATGGATCAACAAGAAGCTGAATAATCAGTTATGTCTAGGCAAAAGGGAATACACACATGACCATAATAAAGTTGATAGACAATATTTCTACATACATATTTTATGTGTGTAAGAATGTCCATATGTATATAACAAGGGGAAAAGTTATGACAACTTTTTAGCCACAGCCAACCACCCTGAGGGAGCAAGTAGTTGGATCTGTGGGCTCAGGACCAAGGTCACAGGGCACATCAAGCTAAATTGGCATAACATATGATACAAAAAGCAACTGGGGCCTTAAAAACTTGCAAGCAGCCATCTAGATACAACAATGGGTCTCCTCTCATCCACAACAAAGAAGAATGAAGAAAACCAAAGACACATGGAAACAGTTAATCCAATGGACCAGTGGGCCGTACAAACCTCAGCCTATATGACCATGAGACCAGAAGAATTACGTGGTGCCTGGCTACCACCATCAACCACTTGAAAAGGGATCAGTGCAAGAGATTCTGGATGGAGTGGGAGAACAATGTAGAACAAAACTCAAAATCATAAAAAAAGAACAGGTTTACTGGTCTGATAGAGCCTGGTGAGACTCCCAAGACTATGGCACTCAGTAACCCCAGGTCTGGAATTGAACTCACTCCCATGGCTTCCAGCCAAACAAAAGACAGGGAAGCAAGGTGAAAATTTACATCAGGTAGATACAATCCTTAGAACGCTTAATCATGGGAGCACAGAAGGGCAGTGTTTGTACAGTGAAATAGCTCATGGGGCAGGAAAGCGTAGGAAAGAAGGACACAGGAAAGAGGTAGTAGCTACAGGGAGGAAGTAGGAAGAGAGTTGTTACATAGTAGCAATTGCAGTCATGTCATGAAACAAAATGAGTATGAATTGCTGTATGGAGAATAAATTTGCTCTGTAAACTTTCACCCAAATCACAATAAAAATTATTTTAAAAAAAAAAAAGAGAGAGAGAGAAAGAAAGCACACTTACTCTAATATTCCTTCCCACTAGACTTGAAGCTTTAAATGGGTAAAGATCTTGTGTGTGAGGGGATGGTGTTTGGTTTAAACAATATATTTCCAGTATCTGATATATACTCAAGGAGCGCTGGCGATGCTGTGATTCAAGCATTGGGCTGCTAACCAAAAGGGTGGTTCAAACACACCAACTGCTCTGTGGGAGAAAGATGACTCAGTCTACTTTCATAAAGATTTACAGTCTTGGAAACTCTATAAGGCAGTTCTACTTTGTCCTATAAAACCAAACCAAACTCATAGTGACCCCTCCTTGGGTTTCTGAGGTGGTATCACTACAGAAGTAGATTGCCCAACCTTCCTTCTGGGGAGTGGCTGGTGGGTTTGAACTGCCAGACTTCTGGGTAGCAGTCAAATCACTACAAGTAGGAACTGACTCGGTGGCCGTAGGTTTGGTTAATACATGATCATCCTCAATAAGACGGATCCAAGACGAAATTTGAATAGAGTAATCTTTTTAGGTATTAGTAAGTAAGTAAATTTCTGAGTTGAGTAAGAAAGAAAAAATCCCATATTTTGGGTCAAAATATGCTTACTTTCCAGGAGAAAACAGTTCATAGCAAGAACATACTGAATCAAGGTATAAACAAATTTATGCAGCTATATCAAAAAAGAGCTAGTTTGGTAAACTGGTAAATATATACTTGGTTATGAAATGTTTTATGTTTTCAAATTCTTCATGTTTGGTTTTCTTTATTTTCTTCTTGAATTTAAGAATGTTGACTTGGAAGCTCTAACTTATCTCAGCAGCAAAAAAGGGAACCGAAAGAAAGAGTTCCCAACTGCATAAGGCCAAGAGCTTAAGAAGGAGAGTGGTTCACCTCTTGGGGGCAGCCTAGTGTTGTCAACGGAAGAGGAAGAGAAAGTTAAGGAGAATGCAAAACTGTAAGACAAATTCTAGTTATCTACTTTCCTCTTCCTCTAGCCACCCAGTCCTGCTTTTTCTGCATTCAAAGTTTTGAGCTTCTGAATTTCATTCTGAAAGGAAGACAGATGGTTTCCTATCTTCGTATAGACAATTGAGAAGATGTACCACTACCATCACCACCTGTCATTTTACATAGAACAAAAGACAAAGAGTAAGATATCACAATACCAGAGTGTAATAAAGACGGACAAGTCAAGCAAAAAGATACAGGTTAATACCAGGGCTACCAATTGCTTCATTCAAGTTCGGCCTCCTGCTGAGAATTTACATTTCCACTCCAAATATACTGAATCATAATCTATATTTTAACAAGATCCCCCAGGTGATTCTTACATAAAAACTTGTTAAAATGGAAATTCTGATTCAGTATATCTGGAATGGAATGCAAATTCTCAGTAGTGGGCCAAATCAGAATGAACTGGTTCCATGTGCTGGTTAATTCTGAGTGTTTGTTGAAGATGTTTCAAGTCCCAGAAATAGAATTTGTTTATAAGGCAAGATTTATATACTTTATAGAAATAAACCCAAGCATGTATGATAAAACTAATTTAATAAAACTATCTGTTGGTTCCATTATTTTGCGTAATATTTTTATTGTTTTTTTTCCATTTAAGTCTCAAATAATTTTTCCAGATGTTTAAGACCAGAAATATATGAATTGAAGTAACTTTCACACCTTGGTTCCCTGAGAAGAGTTTGCAATTACTAGGTGTTTACGATATAGACTTCATATCTATGGAAAATTATTCTGTCTCATTAATATTCTTTCATAGACCCTTGCTTATTTTTCATTTGATATACTGATATTAAAATGACAAGATATCAGCTTCAGTTTCTCCACATTTATGGAATGGCCCTTGTTCTTTTGAAATTTTTGGGTATTTACATATTTAGTCTCTTAACTGCCTGTTTTTCTTCTTGCTTTCCTGCTGAACTGGAGGAATTGGGTCAGGTACTGGAAGACATTAACATAGACTATTCCTGTGTCCCCTCTTTAGTAGTTGCCACAAACTACAAACAGCTTCATCTCAACTAAATCCCACAGAAGTCTTGTTGCTATGCTGGGCTTTGTTTTGTTAGTTCATTTAGCAAGGTTAAAATCTTAAGGAAAATAAACAGTGTCATCTGAACCATCTGTTTTGCTTTGATTTTGTCCCAATCTCAACTTTATGTTCTTCTTTCAAAATAAAGATAATCACAGATTTCATAACATCTTTAAGGAAATATCTTGCCTATCAAGAGAAAAGTACTACAGCTGTATAATAGTTTGATGACTCAGACATCAAAGGGAAGCAAATGGGGAAGATATTTAGAGACTTGATTCTATTTGAGCTGAGTTTATGGTGACAAGATCAGGACTTAATACAGATACATGTATACACTTTACTTTAGCTTAAATGGTTTCCCTTTTCCCAAAATATCATTTCTTTCCAGTACAGTAATTACTGTAAAGAACAGTACCATTGTCACTGATAGATTATTATTAAAATAAACTATCTATCCCAGGATAGGAAAGGCTATTCCTTGAAAAAGACGGTGTGGAAGAATAGACCCAGCTGGACCATTGTGTTGATCTGCATGAATTCAAGGTCTCTGTGACTGATGTCCCTGTTTTGTATGTCTTGAATCTTTCTTTCTTCACAGCTTTTCAAGTCTAAAATAGCAGAAAGAACCTCAGAGGTACTGGGATAGACACCACAAATACACACAACTATGATTATCAAAATATGTTTGAAGAACCACTAATAATACTCTGTCACTCTCTGGAGTCAAATGCAAATGTCTGCAGAACCTACAAAATGTCAAAGCTAATATACTAATTTATGGATAAAACACAACATATGGAGACAATGAGCTTAAATTCTATTCTTGAATTTCCTAAGAACACAATAGATGTCTGGGGAGGGATTTTAAAATTATATAATGACCCAAGTTTCTCCATCTCTCCAATAGGGAGTACAGACGATTACAGTCACATGATTCAGTAAATGTCTATAATCTATTCTAAGTCTCACAGCCAACAGATATAAGTAAAACTGTTCAGGGCACACTAATTCAAAACACTAAAAATAAAATTTTCCTCTCTGTTGTGACAACAAGGAGGATGATCAGAATAAGAAAATGTCTGTCTTGTTTTTCAGAACTGGGGTTCAACATTCTTTTGCTTCCCTACCCCCATCCACCACCCCACCCCCCATAATCAGCAGGGACAATTCTTACCTAGTGAGCAATATAATCTAATTCCATCAGAACTTTGTTAACTTAGCAAAAGATGGCTTTAAAATTCGACCTTAATTGTGACATATAACACTTGCATATTTTTTTGAAGACCAATGTTTAAATGAATGATAGAATACCTGTGTATTTGTAGTAAGATGCTAAAGTTTGATTTCCCCAGTGATCCAACTAACGGAACAAAGTGTACTCTAGCAGGACGAAGACAGGGTTGAGACCCACATTAAAAAAAATTGTGTTTTGTAGTTTACTTTCACACACTAGCTATAAAACATATTTCACTTCAAATCCTCTCCCCTAAAATGTGGTCATAAGATGCCTCATGGAGAAGAAAATAAAAAAAACTTAATAGTTTCATAGCATTATGGGAAGTGCTATGTCTTCCATCCTTCTTTTATGAGGAGATTTGGAAATTACATTGGTTTATGAACATTTCTAAAAAGTCCTATATTCTATATTTCCTAGTTAATCTGACCACAAAGCCTTTTTGAATGACAACTATTAACATGCTTCATAATAATTTCATTTAATTCATTTTAGATTTGCTGATGTGACACTCTACAAAACACATTCACATTCAATGTCATATTTGAACCTCAGAAATACACATCATGGATTGGTACAGCAGCTCCCAAGGCTTTTATTATTATTATTATTTGCCTTTTAATAATAGGGCAGGATCAACTTAGATTGTGAGGTGAGATTTTAAGTTTATAGATTCTGTGAAATAAAGATAGATTCCATTTATGGGGAACCTCTATGTGCTAAATGCTCTCCCAGATAGTATGTTCACCATCTTAAAACCTACAACACCCTTAAAGATATGTACATTTTCATATGAGGAAACTGAGTCTTTGAAAGTTTAAATAAGTTGTCAATATAACATAGTGAGCATATACAGTAATAGTATATGAACCTAAGTCTGCCTCTAAAATCAAGTCATTCCTCCATTTATATTGTTGATGGTATTGTTGTTAGTTGCTGCCATCATGTCTACTCAAACTCATGGAGGTCTTACATAATAGAGAAGGAAACATTGTCCAGTCTTGCATCATCTTCAACAGTACATTGGACAATAAATATTCTATGTGATCCTTAAGATTTAATTGACTAATTTTTAGAAATAGACTTCTGGAACTTTCTTCCTAGTTAGTTTTAGTCTGGAAGCTCTGCTAAAACCTGTCCACTGTGGGTAACCCTGCTGTTATTTGAAATACCAGTGACATAATTTCTAGCATTGCAAACACAAACCATCACAGTATGACAAATGGCCCTCTATGTTATTACACAATATTTTGTCCAATGGCAATGAAGTGAAAACTCAGTTAAGATAAATCAGGGAATATAAAGATGGGGAGTGGGTCTGTGCATTAACTGAATTTAAGTAATAAGCTAATCTGGGAAAGGGCTTCCAATTCCTGAGTTTAAGAATAGAGCAGGCAGCTTCTGTATTAAATAAAACTAATTAGCTACCTCTTCTCCATAAAGAAATGGCAGCAGAGACACCGACTCTTTTATCCACTCATTACAGTTCTGTGGCCTCACCACTCAGGCCTCAGACATCTGTTATTTTCATCCTATCTTGGGCTGCCCCATCACCCTGGCACTGCTCTTCAGAGCTCAGTACAAATTTGCCCAGTGCCCCAATTACAAAGTAGTTTCAATTGCTTTTCCTCACCAAATAGCCATTCCCTTAATAGACCTCAGCGAAGGCAAAACAAACTTGATGATTTTTATATCCTGTGAGTATTGTTAATGTTTATTTTGAAGCCCTGTGGGGATTGCTAAGATGGAGATCCTGTCAAGGTGAAGAGGAAAGCACAAGAAGTATTTACTCCCAAGCAAAATTTTAAATTTGTCTTATGTTTTTGTTGTTGTTGTTGTTGTTATGTGCCATTGAGTCGGACTCGACTCATAGCAACCCCTCCTTGGGTTTCCGAAGCAGTATCCCTATGGAAGTAGATTGCCCCATCTTCCTTCTGAGGAGTGGCTGGTGGGTTTGAACCGCCAGCCTTCTGGTTAGCAGTCAAGTGCTTTAGGCACTATGCTACCAGAGCTCCCAAATTTGTCTTATATTCTCTGCTATAATTTCTTTTCTTTCGTAAGTTCTTTTTTTTTAATCCTTTCTCTCAATGGGAAAATTGCTGTCATGAATCTGACAGGTGAAATATGATAAGCATTGATAATCTCGAGTCACACTGAACCCTACTTTTGAATAATTACATATTTTCCACACTAAATTTTTTAAATGTTGCTATCATGTGGAAATTTTTCACTTTTTTCTGTAATGTTACTTTTTTTTTTAAATTCTCCAAAAAATGTACTATTTCACAGTTCAGATACATATTATATTTCATTTTTTCTTCACATTTCTATAGTTACATAATTTTGACACATATAATTAAGATATCTCCCAAAGCACTTCATTTATTTCTAAGAAATGTACTATCTAATAAAACAGCTGAATGTGCAAAATAATGACACTTGTTCTTCAAGAATGAATTAGTGGGCTTTCCCAAAATACAAGATTATTACTCATCACCTACAATGTCTGTTCCACAAAGCCCTAGCACTAGATCCTAGATATGGAACACTCCATAACTGAATTATTAACACATGTAGAAACTTGCCTACCTTTTGGTTCAAAGCTATTTGTGCAAATTTGAAAAGCTAATTTCAGCAATGGTGTCATCAACATCTTAAAAGTTGACATGAAATTCTTTGGAATATAGTAATGATAACTGACTTTTATTATTTTTAAATAAACTATACTACATAAAAATGTATGTTAGTATAATTTTCAAAATCAATGTAAAAGTTGTTTTATAAAGTTTGGAAAAAATCAAACTAAATCAATGTATATTTAGTACCAAAATAAGTTACATTTATTTATAAATTAAAAAAAGGAATTT
>NW_006921706.1:520156-524818 GCF_000298275.1 Orycteropus afer afer
TTAGCAGTCAATTGCCTTAGGTACTACACTACCGGAGCTCCCTCTTGTCCTGCAGTCTCTTACTAAACCAAGTAAGGAAGTCTGGAAACCATAATTTGCAGTGGTCACCTACTAAAACAATCAAGAATAAATCTGAGAGCAATAGGCTAAACACCAGTATTAATCATATAAATGGAGCATTTCAATTTATCTTATCTATATAACATGTAAAGAAGCTCTGGTGATATAGCGGTTAAGGCATTTGGCTGCTAACCAAAAGGACAGTGGATCGAACTCACCAGCTGCTCCACCGAAGAAAAATGAGACAGTCTGTTTCTGTAAAGATTTGCAGTCTTGGAGACCGAATGGGGGTTACTATGAGTGGTAATTGACTCGATGGCAGTGAGTTTTGTTTTGTTTCTTAGAAAACCTGTAAGTATAAATTTACTTGTTACTACGTGGATTCATTATGTAGAAAACTGGAAGGAAAAAATTCTGATGGGTTCCTGGTTAGGTAAAGATAAAGCTTTCTGAAATCATTATGTTAGCAGCAAAAATGGACATTGCTTTGCACAATGGTAGAGCCTGTCTTCAGCATGGATTTGGTAGCATCTCTGAATTATGGATCTATTTACAGCTTTTATTCTAGGTGGAGGCGACCTTTGTGTTTTAATATGTAATTCTTCACTCTAGGCTTCTCCAATGATAAAATGACATCTATTTTAAATACTCTGCATGCAAATTATTTGGAAAAAAACTCCATGGGAAAGAAAGAGAAAAGTAGCTAGATGTTTCTGCAAATCAGCTCCATAAGAGAAATGTGAGACCAGATGTTAGAAAAATTCTTAGTAAGTAAAATACCCCAGAAAATAATGACCTATTAACCAAGGAAAAAATAAGGGGGTGACACACAATAACATAGTATGAAAAATTCTTCCATTTCAATAATCCAAACTTCAATCTAAGAGACAACTCTAGTTAGCCTTAACTATTAGTATATTGTTGAAAAAGAAGTTCTCTGATGGTTAAACTAGTGTTGATATCAAAATGTAACACATTGAGGGAGTGTATGAATATAAAACAAATAAGGAGATGTTAGCATAAATTAGATTAGATAAATAACCCAACCCAACCCACTGCCATTGAGAGTATTCCTACTCAAACCAAGTCCCCACAGGGTTTCCTCATCTCCCTCCTGGAGAAGTAGGTTTAAATTGCTGACCTTCTGGTTTACAGTCAAATGCCTCACTGCACTGTACAACCAGAACTCCTTGGGTAAATAGTACATTACAAGGAAATAAGGAATGTGCCCAGACCTCACCAAACTGTGACTCTAAAATAAAGTTATATGTATCATGTTTCTTTTAATATCAGTGGCCCTGAGATACCATTATCCAAACTACAGGAAATACAGTCTTCTTCCTCTGGGTTTCCTCCTCAAGTAATTTTATGGAAACATTGTTCAAAATGGTCAGAACTCCAGAGTTATGTTTTCTTTCTTTTGTTTTGTTTTTCCTGTGTATGGTCAATAGTAATGGCAAAAAAATAATCTCTTGTGTCATAACTGTTTGCAGCTCTTTTCATACTGTTTCTCTGACATTATTTCTCAAAGAGCAGTTGAATTTAGCAATGGTTTTAAACAAAGATTTACTGAAGGCTTGGGAACATGAATCCAAAAAATAAAAGGAAACTTCAAAGTAGATCATTGATAACACTGTTCCTAGAGTGTGTTGAGTACCTTCACCTTTGGTCCACCTAGACATGAAATTCAAGAACTGGTATTATTCCACAAAGGTCGCCTCCACCTAGAATAAAAGCTGTAAATAGATCCATAATTCAGAGATGCTACCAAATCCATGCTGAAGACAGGCTCTACCAATGTGCAAAGCAATGTCCATTTTTGCTGCTAATATATTGATTTCAGAAAGCTTTATCTTTACCTAACCAGAAAACCATCCGAATTTTTTCCTTCCCAGTCTTCTACATAATGAAGACCAAAAACAAAAACAAAAACAAAAAAAGCAAACTCACTGCCGTCGAGTCGGATCCAACCAAGTGAACCCTCCTTGGGTTTTGGAGGTGGTATCACTATGAAAATTGATTGCTTGATCATCCTTCCGAGGAGTGGCTTGTAGGTTTGAACTGCCAGCCTTCTGGTTAGCAGTCAAATGCCTTAGGCACTATGCCACCACCAGTCTATGTAAAAAAGAACAATCTTGTAAGTTAATTAAGTAACAATAGTAATAGTAATAATAAATGGTGACATCCTAAAAATGTTTCCATATCTCACCTTTGTATTTCAGAAATATTAACAACCAATCTCAGAGCACCCCTTGACACAGCAAATCAAATTGTTGAGTTGTGTGTGTATATTCTCTTTGGTTCTTTTGGGTCTTTAATATGGATGTGTCTGGTTTTATTTTACTTGTGCAGTCATAAGAATGGTGCAATAAGAAACATAATCATATATCTCAGTTTACCCCACATAGGAATAATGTATGCTTTTTTTCTCATCAGAGTAATTATAAGTAGCATACCTTCATTATCAAAAAAAGACCCATCTGGACAATTATATATATATATATATATATATATATATATATATATATACATATATATATATATGTGTGTATATATATATATATATATATATATATACACGAGGGGAGGAGGGGTCGCTATGAGTCAGGTCTGACTTGACGGCACATAACAACAACAACATATATATGTATATTAAGGGACTCTTGCAGCTTAGCAACTAAATCACTTGACTGCTAAACAGAAGACTGGCAGTTCAAACTCACCAGCCACTCCTCAGAAGGAAGGTTGGGCAATCTACTTCCGTAGTGATATCGCCTCGGAAACCCAAGGAGGGGTCGCTATGAGTTGGGTCCAACTCGAAGGCACATAACAACCAACAACAACAACAACATGTATCTTAAAAATGCAGACATAATTAAATGTCAATTTTGGAAATGAGGAAAGAGACCAAAGACAATAGAACAAAATACTTCACTCCACACATCATATATTCACTTTTCCTTCTTCTTCCCAATTTCTACACCCTTTTCCCTGCTCCTTTTTCCCTCTAATATTCTCCTCTTCCTGCTCTTTCTGGGTTGTCTTTTTTCAGTAGGCTCTCCTGCTTTAATGATGAGGAAGGCTAAAGGACACAAAATATAGTGACATAAGACCGAGAAAGAAAACTTTGCCTTAGTAACAGGTTGTGCAGGCTGATCATTTTTTTTTCATGCAGAGACCAATCTGAAATGGCATAATATACATGCATTTTTGCTACTAATTTTCCTACTATCTTTGAAGAAGAATTTTGGAGGTATAATGCAAGGACCTGTCCATAAAAGTCTAAGTTATATCATATGTACCTTAAAATTGTTTGCACTCTACATGCCCATGATTATAAAAAGTGCTTTTTTTAGTTTTGTTTGGTTTTTTCATCTTCAGAAATACATTGGCTTATATCCTGATATAAACTGATATACCCACCAACTGGCTAAATAAAAGGTTTATAGTATAAATAAGTCCTAAGCCTGAAAGTGGCATATGTCTCTTATTCATACAGTGAGAAAAACATACTTAAAATATAAAATTATATCATATTCAAATATCTATTTTAAAACATAACATAGCTTTAGATGGTACATTCTGTGAAATGGGACATTATGTGATTTGGATGTTGTGTGAAAACCATATTTTTGTCTAGTTTTGCTTTTCCTTTAAGCATTTCAAACAAGCTTTGTGCCTTAGCAGTGATGGTAAAAAAGCTGAGAGAGATTCACTTTTACGTATGCTCCTCCACCACATCTTTAGCATTTTCTCCATATCTGACATAGGTCCCTCACACATTTTCACAAGCTTTGTAGCTTTCAGTGGAGCCTATCCTTTAATAGCTTGCAGAATTTTCTTCTTTATTTTTGGGATCATCATGATTGTTGAGTGTGATATGCCTAAACTGCAAGCAATAGCATTCACTGATTTTCCACTTTGAGTTGTCTAATAACCTTTTGTTCCATTTCCAAATTGATATTTCTCCTTTACCTCTTTTTGCTGCACTACCACTTGTTTTGCTGCATTTGGGAGCCATGATGCACTCACGTCATGTCAAAAGATGTATGAAACATGAGGTTGGATGCTACTGTCTACAAGTTGAAGCACACACTGTTAGTATAGCAAACTTTTTACGTAAAACGTACAGTACATACATAAACCAGTAACATTGGTATTTATTATGACTTTCAAGATGTATTATAAGTTTGTATATGCACGGTACCACTATATGCTTGGCAACACAATTGCTCTGTATACAGGAGACATGAAATACGTGTGTTGCATACAGGAAGCTATTGCTTATGCTACATCCTGTTCTTCTATCAGGAAGTTTGACTTCTATTATAATCACATGGGACAACAGATGTATATGAGGTCAGACATGGCCCAAACAGTGTTATATGGCACATGGCTTTATATATGTGTATGTAACTATATATCTCTCACTGCTGTCAAGTTGATTCCGACTCAGAGCAAACCCCTGCCCCTGAGTTTCTGGGGCAGTATCTCAATGGAAGTAGGTTGCCCAGTCTTCCTTCCTAAGAGTGACTTTTGGGTTTGAACCGCCAGCCTTCTGGTTAGCAGTCAAACACCTTAGGCAATAACTATATATAGTAG
>NW_006921706.1:524928-529127 GCF_000298275.1 Orycteropus afer afer
ATCAATGGCATCTAATAAATTTATACAGCATTAAAATGATAATTTGGCATCACATTAAATATGTATAAACCAAAAAATCATAGATGTTCATCTCTTTTATTTTAAAAGTATTTACATTCATTTATTTCTGCTCATTAATTTTTCTCTCAGCTCTCGAAAATCAATTCAGCTGACTTCTGTTTCAGTAGTTTCATAGATTAGTTACTCTACACAACCTCATAATGAAACATTTAATGCAGGATAAAATGTATTTTAAAATTGTTTTGCATGCATCACTGAGTACACACTAAGGAAAACAGAGCTCCAAAATAAAGTACAACC
The DNA here is from genome assembly GCF_000298275.1 of Orycteropus afer afer. NCBI lineage: Eukaryota > Metazoa > Chordata > Mammalia > Tubulidentata > Orycteropodidae > Orycteropus > Orycteropus afer. The sequence continues at coordinate 525,250 of NW_006921706.1, forward strand.
AAGAACTTTGGGATTTAACTAAGTGCAAGATTGTTTTTACCCTGAAGTTTTCCACAAGATGCTAGGGAATAAAAATTTTCTATTTTGATAAATACACAGGATATTTGAGAGAGTAGAGAAAGGCCAAGGCTTACAACATGTTGACAGTCAGTGAATCTAGGACAAGGTATAGGAGTATTCAATGTATTATTATTTCAACTTTTATGTAAGTTATAACATTAAAAAAAAAAAAAAAGAAGTTATAGAGAGAGTTTCAAAAACAGGCAAGTTAGATGTTAAAATAATGGTTAATTTTGGTAGGCAGTGAAGGAATGTCCATCATGGGCTCCTAACAATATCTTAGTATTTTACTTAGATAATAGACTCATTGGTTTGTCAACTTTTCTTTCTCATTCTCTCTTTCTCTCTTTTTTTCAATTTTGGTAAGAATATGCAAACCCAAAAATGCACATTTCAACAATTTCCATATGTACAATCAGTAATATTGGTTACATTCTTCAATTTGTGCTAACATTCACACATTACCCTTTTCCACATTTTTCCACCACACTGCCTAAAATTACTACCTTTTAAGTTTCCATCCAACTTTTCAAGTTGCCATTATCAACTTAATTTCACATAGAAAATAATTTCAAGAGCATAATGCTCAAAAAAGACTGTAGGAGCTCTGGTAGCGTAGCGCCTAAGGCATTTGACTGCTAACCAGAAGGCTGATGGTTCAAACCCACCATGCCACTCCTCAGAAGGAAGGTTGGGTAATCTACTTCCTTAGTGATACTGCCTCGGAAACCTAAGGAGAGGTCACTATGAGTTGGCGCCAACTCCACAGCACATAACAACAACAGCAACAACAATAACAACATTTAAAATAAGTGATCTTTTACTTCAAAGAAAACTTCATTGGATACTTTTGGTTTAAGACTTAAAATTTAAAAATTATCTCATGGCAATAGTTTTAGGGCTTATACAGCATCACTGGCTTCAGAAAATCTAGATTCCATTCAAAATGTGAAATTCTGTTCTGCATTTTCCTCCTTTTGACAAGGATATTTCTATGGAATTTTTAATCAAAATGTTCAGTAATAGCAGCAGAGTATATTAATATCTCTGTCAGTAAGAACAGATCCCTTCCAGCCAACCAGCTACAAGAAATCCATATTTTGTGCACCCTCCAAAGAAAGGTGATCCAAAAGAATGTGGAACTTATCAAACAATATCATTAATATAATAATATGCAAGTAAAATTTTGCTGAAGATAATTGAAAACTGGCTACAGCAATACATTGACAGAGAACTGCCAGAAATTTAAGCTGGATTTAGAAGAGGATGTGAAAAGAAGGATATCTTTGCTCCTGTCAGATGGATCTTGGCTAAAAGCATATATTATCAGGACAGACTAGTCTCTGAAGAAGGACACAATACTTGGTAAACTAGAGGGCCAGTAAATAAGAGGAAGACCTTCAACGAGATGTACAGACACAGTGGCTGCAAAAATGGGCTCAAGTAGAGAAAGGTTGTGAATATAGCCCAGGACAGGCAAGTGTTTCATTCTGTTACACATAGGGTTGTTAGAGTTGAAACTGGCTCAGCGGCACCTAACAACAGCAATAACAATAACATTGTTGTTAGGTGCCATCAAGTTGGCTCTGACTCATAGTGACCCTATGTACAACAGAAAAAACACAGCCTGGTCCTGTGCCAGCTTCACAGTGTTGCTATATCTAAGCTCATCATTCCAACCACTGTGTCATTCTATCTCATTGAGGGCTTTCCCTTTTTGTTCATCCTCCACTTTGTTGTTGTTGTTGTTGTTCAGTGCCGTTGAGTCGTTTCCAACTCATAGCGACCCCATGCACAGCAGAACGAAACACTGCCCGATCCCACGCCAGCCCCACAATCCATGCTATACTCGAGCCCATCATCGCAGCCACTGTATCAATCCATCTCCCTGAAGGCCTCCCCCTCTTTCGTCCACCCTCCACCCTACCAAGCATGACATCCTTCTCCAGGGAATGGTCCCTTCTTACAACATGACCAAAATAGGTGAGAAGAAGTCTGGCCATTCTTGCTTCCAAGGAGCATTCTGGCTGCACTTCCTCCAGGACAGATCTGTTAGTTCTTTTAGCAGTCCATGGTACTTTCAGCATTCTTCACCAGCACCACAACTCAAAAGCATCAACTTTAGCAAGCATGATATACTTTTTCAGGGAACGGTCCCTTCTGACAACGTGACCAAAGTAGGTTAGATGAAGTCTGGCCATTCTCACTTCTGAGAAGCATTCTAGCTGCACGTCTTCCAGGACATATATATTAGTTCTTTTGGCAATCCATTGTACTTTGAATATTCTTCACTAACACCACAACTCAAAAGCATCAACTCTTCTATATTCCTTATTCATTGTCCAGCTCTCGCAAGCATTGGAGACAATTGAAAATACCATGGCTTAGGTTAGGTGCAACTTAGTCTTCAAAGAGACATCTTTGCTCTTCAGCACTTGAAAGAGGTCTTTTGCAGCAGATTTGCCCAGTGAACTATATCATCTGATGTCTAGACTCCTGCTTCCATTAGTGTTGATTGTGGAACCAAGTAATATGAGTAATAACTTCACAACATCAATCTTTTCTCTATTTATTGTGATGCTGTTTTTTGGTCCAGTTGTGAAGAATTTTGTTTTCTTTATGTTGAGATGTAATCCATACTGCAGACTGCTGTCTTTAATCTTCATCAGTAAGTGCTTCAAGTCATCCTCACTTTCAGCAAGCAAAGTTGTGTCATCTGCTTATCACAGGTTGTAAATGAGCCTTCCTCCAATACTGATGCCACATCCTTATTCATATAGTCCAGCCTCTCTGATTATTTGTTCAACATACAGATTGAATAAGTATAGTAAATTATACAACCCTGTTGCATTCCCTTCTAGATTGTAAACCATGGAATATCCCTTGTTCTGTTCAAACAACAGCCTCCTTGTCTATGTACAGGTTCCTCATAAGTACAATTAAGTGTTCTGGAATTCCCATTCTTCTCAGTGTTATCAATGGCAGTGATTTTGGTTTAACAACAGCACTAGGCAACTTTTATTTACATAGAAAAGTAAAAGAAGCATAAATAATTGAATCAAATTAGTTACTAGTGTACCCACTTCAAAAAATAAATATTAAAATCAGCCTTTGAAAGATCAATCTACAAATGAAACCTCCAAGTATTCCTAAAGATAAAGTTTCAAGATAAATTAAAAACTAATAGCTTTTAAAATTCACAAAACACACCAAGAAATTAGGTATCAACGAAAACAGACCCTCATAAATTATAGCTGTTGAAATTATCAGATATACACTGTAAAATATAATTTCTACATTTAAGTAAATGAAAGAAATACTTGAATATATGATCAACAACAAGGAAATTTAAAAATAACAATGTTTTTAAAATGTGAAATGATTTTTTGTAATGAGGTAGGTAGATAAAGACATATATTCATTCTTATGAAAACTATAATGATATAAATAAAGATTTGAAACTATTCCAAATTACAATAAATATCATTAAGATTAGAATCTGAATTACTTGAATAACTGAAATTAATATAAAATGTTATTAGGTGAATATTTATAGGAAAAGGCTCATTTATTTCCATATTACAAACTAAAAATGATAAGCCTTTATACAAGCATGTTGTTGTTGTTATTTGCCGTCGAGTCAGCCCCAACTCATAGCGACTCCTCCTTGGGTTTCTGAGGCAGTATCACTATGGAAGTAGGATTGCCCAACCTTCCTTTCGAGGAGTGGCTGGTGGATTTGAACCGCCAGCCTTTTGGTTAGCAGTCAAGTGCCTTAGGCATTATGCTACCAGAGCTCCTCCTTATACAAGCATAAT
>NW_006921706.1:529227-543968 GCF_000298275.1 Orycteropus afer afer
TTTTTTTTTAAAAAGCCCACAGGAAGGTTCTCTGTACTGATCTTCATGAGGCCCAGAGTAGACAATAGAAACACGATAAGACTGCACATTTTGTGCTGCTGTTGAATTAAGATCACTATCGGGTAGGATTTTATCAGTACTTCTTCTCACTGACAGCTTCATCAAATTCATGTAAAAGAAACATTACTTGAGTGTTTAGCAAAATTATGCCTTAGCAGCAACTGTAATGTAAAAGATTGAAACAAGAATGCTTGGCAGTTGGAAAATATGGCCTTGGTGATGGAAACAATGAGGAAATTGCATGATAGAATTTTGCAAGATGAATGACCTATTCATCACAAATACCTTTTTTCAACACCATAAATGGTGACTACACATGGACCTTGCCAAATGGAATACACAAGAATCAAATCAACTACATCTGTGGAAACAAAAGGATGGAGAAGCTCAATATCATAAGTCAGACAAAGGCAACAGCCAGTTGTGGAACAGACCATAAATTGCTCATATACAAGTTCAAGTTGAAGCTGAAAAAAATAAAACAAGTCCACAAGAACTAAAGTATAATTTTGAGTCTATCCCATATGTGGTAGCTAAACTGTGTGTCAACTAGGCTAGGCCTGACTTTGAGTTGCTGGGCAGCTGGATGTAGTTATCACCCATGATGAGACTAGTAATCAACTCCATGGTGGAATCAACCAGAGGAGCTGAGTAGCTTCCTTAGGGATGTGGTGGTTCCAGTATATAAGAAGAAGCATTGAGAAAGGTCTCTGCAGCTTTTTGGAATGCTGAGACCCTGCTTGTAGCTGAGTCTTCATTCAGCAGCCTGCCATGTCTCCTGCCAATCTTATGACTATCTCTGGGCTTGAACTAGTAGCCTGTTGTGTTCTTTGGTAATCTTGAGACTGTGCTACTTTATTTGTAGACTTTGCTTTGTCTGCCTCAACAGCCAGCAGTTGCCTAAGTTAAGAGACACCTCCAGCTCCACTGGGTTGAGAGCAAGAGGCAGAGCTGAAACCTAAGGTCAAGGAGCCTTCACCCAGCCCCTAGAGCTTGGCATTTTGAACTCAGACTTCTCAACATTAAACTGTGTGTTAAGGCCCCATTTTTGTGGTATTTCTGTTAGAGTGGCACTAGAGAATCCATACATCACCTGAATTTAGAGACCATCTCAAGAATATATTTGACACATTGAACACTAATGACCAAAGACCAGATGAGTTGTAGGATAACATCAAGGATCTAATACTTGAAGAAAACAAAAGATCACTAAAAAAGCAGGAAATGAAGAGAAGACCCAAGCATATATCAGAAGAAAGTCTGAAATTTTCTCTTGCATGAAAAATAGCTAAAGTTAGGAAGAAATTATGAAGTAAATGAGCTGAACAAAAGATTTCAAAGGGCAACACAAGGTGACAAAGTAAAGTACTATAACGAAATGTGCAAAGACCTGGAATTAGAAAATCAAAAGGGAAGAAAATAGTCAGCATTTCTCAAGCTGAAAGAACTGAAGAAAAAAATGTAAACATCAGTTCTGATATGGAAGGATTCTATGGACAAAATATTGAATGATGCAGGAAACATCAAAAGAAGATGGAAGGAATACAGTCACTGTGCCAAACAAGAATTGGTCAACACAAACATTTCAAGAAATCAAGAATCGATGGTATTAAAGAAGCCCAATTGCACTGAAGGTATTGGCAAAAAGCAAGCCTCCAGGAATTGGCAAAATGCCGACTGAGATGTTTCTACTAATGGATGCAATGCTGGAAGTGCTCACTTATCTGTACCAAGAAATTTTGGAAAGAGCTACTTTGCCATCTGACTGGAAGATATCCATATTTGTACCCATTTCAAAGAAAGAGGATCCAACAGAACATGCAAATTATCAAACAATATCATTCATATCACATGCAATTACATTTCTGTTAAAGATAATTCAAAAATGACTGTAGCAGTACAAGTAGAGGGAACTGCCAGAAATACAAGCCAGATTTAGAAGAGGATGTGGAATAAGGATATCATTGCTAATATGAGATGAATTTTGGCAAAAGCAGAGAATATCAAAAAGATGTTTACCTGTGGTTGTTTTTTTTTTTTTTTTTTTGAAGGTGGACTTTACAAGATTGAGGAAGTTCCCTTCTTTGATGAATACTAGACATTTTTTTTTTTTTTTTTTTTTTGACTGTGCAAAGGCCTTTAACTGTGTGGATCACTACAAATTATATATACCATTGTGAAGAATATGAATTCCAGAACACTTAACTGTGTTCATTGGAACCTGCACATAGACCAAGACACAGTTGATCAAACAGAGCAAAGATATACTTTATGGTTTAAAATCAGGAAAGTATGTGACAAGGTTGTATCCTTTCACCATACTAATTCAATTTTTATGCTGAGCAAATAATCTGAGAAGCTGGACTATATGAAGAAGAACATGACAGCAGGATTGGAGGAAAACACATTAACAACCTGTAATATGCAGATGACACAACCTTGCTTGCTGAAGGAGAAGACTTAAAGAACTTATTGATGAAGATCAAAGACTACAGTCTTCAGTATCGATTACACCTCATCATTACAAAAACAAAAATCTTTACAACTGGACCAATAAGTAACATCATTATAAATGGGAAAAGATTGAACTGCCAAGGATTTCACTTTATTTGGATCCACAATCAAAGCAGCAGTCAATAAATCAAACAGCATATTGCGTTGGGTAAATCTGCTGCAGAAGTCCTCTTTAAAGTGCTAAAGAGCAAAGATGCCACTTGGAGGACTCAGTTGTGACTGACTCAAGCCATGATGTTTTCAACGATCTAATATGCATGCAAAAGCTGAACAATGAATAAAGAAGACCAAAGAAGAATTGGTACCTTTGATTTATGGTCTTGGTGAAGAATATTCAATATACCATGGACTGCCAGAAGAGCCAACAAATCTGTCTTAGAAAAAGTACAACCAGAAAGCTCCTTAGAAGAGAGAATGGTGAGACTTCCTCTAATAGATTTTGTCATGTCATCAGGAGAGACCAGTCTCTGGAGAAGGGCATCATGCTTGATAAGGCAAATTGTCAGCAAAAAAGATAAAGACCCTTAATGAGATGGATTGACAGAATGGCTGCAAAAATGGGTTCAAGCATAGCAATTACTGTGAGGATGGCACAGGATCAGACTGTGTTTTGCACTATTTTACATAGAGTCATTAATAGTCAGAAACAACTCCATAGCACCTAACATACACACAGAAATGTATGTATCTTCCCAAAAATATTCAGGATACTGGTTGCATTATATGAAAATATATATATATATATATATATATATATATATATATATATATAGGAAACTATCTGATGACAACAGTTATGCACTGTGCATTGGTTTTTAATTCCATATCTATTCTTCTGCATCCCTTTGTATTTCAATACACTAAAAAATCTGCAAACTGTATTTCCTGGATTTTTTTCCAGCTAAGTATTGGGTAATTTCTATAAGCTGTGACCCTGGCAGGATTAAAAAAAAAGAAGAAGAAGAAAATAAAAGTTTTTCTTTTGTTTATTTGTTTGTTTACCTGCTTTTGACAGCCCTTACAGCAGAAGCAAGATTAATGGTAAATAAATGACTGTGGGGTACTATAGGTAAATGTGGGATCTAGGAACTACTATGGATGGTTAGCTTTAGAATTAGTTTTGGTTCACAGAATCAGGAGGCTACTTAGTTTTTACACAGTAGCAGCAACAGGGTCCCAACAGCAGCAAATAAAGCAATAGCAGAATTCTGGCAAATTGGCAGGGAGTGTGAATTCATGAGATCCAGCCTAGAAGTAGTCAGGACTTCCTGATCTCTGAAACCCCCCTTTTCCGTTTGCTATCCAAGTCCCTTACCACACCTCCCATTTACTTAACCAGCCCTTCCAATATCTTTAAAACCAATTTCCTATCTTAAATCTCTGCTTTAATACCTGGCGTGGTTTCTGATTTCCCAACTAGACATTGCCTAATACTTCAATTATGGAACATAATGCATTCCAAAGTTTGATTGTCATTCATCTATGTGAAAATCAGTACAGACATCTCCATAGAAATAATATTATACACTATTGCTAATTGTCAGATTACCATTTCAGAAATTGTATAAGCTACTTATCGCTCATAAGTAGAGAGGTAAACTGACACAAAGAATGAATGCTTCTATACGACTTCTTTTCCACAACTGAGGAAAAAAAAAATCTGCCTTCCGTAGAGATACAGCCTCAGAAACTCAAGGAGATGTTGCTATGAGTCAGAATCAATGCAATGGCACTGAACTAACTAACTAATATAAAAAGTACAATATAAATTTAACTTACCTTTCACAGAGAACAGGTGCTAGGGTGAAGACAGCCAATCTAGGAAATAAAGCAGAGCTATTGGTGAAGCAGAGCTACTAGGGCTGCTGTCGGCAGCACAATTGTGAAAATTAGGAGTGGACAGCATAGAACAAAGGTGTCCCTGTAGATGAACAAAGTAGAGTAACACACACAGCCCCTTTCAAGAACACAGCCCCTTTCTAGGGCCCACAGAAGGAAGAACCTGAGGCAGCCAAGGGTAAGGAAGGTGAAATAGTTAGCCAGGCCTTGGTAGCTGGCCATCTATGGTGCACTTCACTTTAGCAGACACTGAGAAGGACAGGGAAGAAAGAAGGTGACTGTGATCTGCAACTAGATCTACCAAAAAGTGACAAATAACAAATAATATTGCATCTTAGCACTTGCATGTGAAGGTGGGTGGATCATGACAGTAAGGAGTTTGTCAACAGGAAATAGGTTCTCAGGGGCTAAGGTACCTTGAATGGGGAGTTAAGACACCCAAATACAAACAAAAACTTCACTTCACAGCAAAGCAGAACTAGAAAAATAAGGTAGAATCCTGCTCTAGAGAGAATATTGTACTTGATAAATTAACAAGGCAACAATGCAGCCAGAGAGGAACAAAGAAGAAGCCCTTTGTTCAGACAATTGACCAAATTTACGAATGTCTTAGAAGTGGGTTAAAGCGTTCCAGTGAATGGGATAAGCTTTTCCATTCTCTGCTGCCCAAAATTAAGCTTGGTTCTAGGAATCAGAGGTCATACAATGACCCAAGTTATAGACAGAGAAAATCAGATCATGTTAAAAATCTATAGGTGTTTATTAATATTTTTTTACTACCCACTGGCATTTTAGTCCTTCTACAGCAGACTTGGGGTAGGAGTGTAATAGAAATAGTACCTGAGCTCAGTGAGCATGGACCATGAAGAAGTGGGAAAGGACACCTTAAGGAAGCAGCAGGCAGAAATAAGAAAAAGTAGAGAGTACAAACCTGAACCAACAGCAAAGAAGGAAAAATAACAACTGATAGGAATTTGTAATGAGTGGAGGCTAACTATAGCATTATTATTTTTTCCCCTGACTATTCCCCCATTAGCTTTAAACAGTATATGCAAATACATATGTAGGAATATCATCTGCCAAACCTATTTATGGTTGTGAGTATATTCCCATTTTGCTATCTATACCTGATAGGTGAGAAGATCAGGAATAGTATTATTTTTGCAAGCATTTGTTCACAACTCCAAATAGTGCCAGTACCAGTCACTGCACTTTTTATAATGTTGATATATACTCCTATTTTTAGTCTGAGGGCTTTTCTTGTTTTTCTGCTGTGTTTCTTTTTTTTTCAAAGTAGGCGGAGGTAATAGGCATTTGGCTGACAGTACAACTCTCCAAATTGCTACTATCAAAAAGGGAAAAAGGTGGTTAAACACAGATGTGGGGTACTGGGTCTTGGGTAATGAGCTCAGCATGAGGTAATGGACTCAATGTTGCCACACAACAATACAGAACACTATTTTCTAATGTTGGCTTTTTTCCCTGAATAAAGCATATCACACAGATAAGCTAAAGAAAAAGAACTTGAAATAATATGGTTGTCTCTGTAATGTCAGAACTCTTCAAACTGCACTGGTTTAATGGTGTGAGGGTATTTGACAACAGAAGGAAGGAAGACATTGGCAGAGGGTCAAAATGGAAAAAGCTCTATTGCAATTTCCCCTTATTCTAGGAAAGGTAAAATGGTAGTGCACTGGTTAGAACATCTAGCTGTTAATCAAAAGGTTGGTAATTCAAAACCTTTAGCCACTCCATGGAAGAAAGATGAAATAGTCTGCTTTTAAAATTTTAACCTTGGAAACCATATGGGGCAGTTCTACTCTGTCCTATAGGGTCGCTATGAATTGGATTCTACTTGGTGCCAAAAGGTTTTTATTGCCTCTAATCAGCAACTTTAATGGAGCTCTGATAGCATAGTGCCTAAGGCACTTGACTGCTAACCAGAGAGCTGGCAGTTCAAACACACCAACTACTCCTCGGAAAGCAGGTTGGACAATCTACTTCCCTAGTGATACTGCCTCAGAAACACAAGGAGGGGTGGCTATGAGTCAGGTCCAACTCGATGGCAAATAACAACAAACAGCAACTTTAACAACAGAAATAATACACAGATCATAGATAACCAAATGATGCTATCACTCTCAAATATTGGCATAGAGAATTTTATTTTTTTCTCATTAGAAATAATTAGAAAACAAATGAATAAACAAACAACAGAAAATTTAAAAAAAAACAAAACAGACAAAAAACACTGGCTTGAAGTTTTATTACAAGCCCTAATGCATCTACTGATAACAAATATATGAAATCTAAATCCTCATAGTGAAAAAACTTCAAAGACCTCTCTAAAATAGTATTTCATTAAAATTTTATTGTTAAATTCAAATATTTTTTTTCCCTGACCCCAGATTTTCATGGTATTTGTTGATGATCTGAATTCAAGAATATTTAGTGCTCTAAAAATACTCAGAAAAGCCTGCATTGACTTTTCTGTTTCACCAAAAGCAAAAACTTAAGCTTTACAAGAGCAGTTAGGATCTGTTTTCCATAAGGAAGAAAATCAGGGTATAAAAGATCTTGAATGTTGCTACTCATATATAAGAAAGTTTGCATGGAAGATAAACTAGGTGAATGGGACCTTCTAAAAATTAAATTTTTATGTGCTTCCAAAGATTTCTCCAAAACAATCAAAAGAGAAGCTACAGATTGGGAAAAAAATATTTGGCAATGACATAACTGACCAGGGACTTATCTCTAGAATTTATAGAAAACTCCAACACCTCAACCACAGAAAGACAAATAATTCAATTAAAAAATGGGCAGAAGACATGAATAGACACTTCCCCAAGGAGGATATTCAGGCGGCCAATAAAAATATGAAGAAATGCTCATGATCATTACCCATTAGAAAGATGTAAATCAAAACAATATGCAATTAGTCCCAGCACTAGTAGTTCAACAAGACAGAAAATAACAAATGCTGGAGAGGATGAGATTAGGACTCTCATTCACTGCTATTGGGACTGTAAACTGATATAACCACTATGGAAAGCAGTATAGTGATCCCTTAAAAAGTTGGAATTAGAAATACCATTTGACCCAGTCATTCCATTATTGGTATACATCCTAAAGAAGTGAGAGCCAGGACAAGAACAGATATATGCACACCCATGTTCACTGCAGAACTATGTATGATAGCCAAAAGATGGATACAACCTAGATGTCCATCAACTGAAGAACAGATAACCAAACTATGGTACACACACACTAGGGAATAGTATGCAGCCCTAAAGAATAACATAGAATCTGCAAAACACCACATAACATGGATGAACTTAGAGAACATTATGCTGAATGAAATAAGTCAATCACAGAAAGACAAATATTGTATTAGTCCATTATTGTAAATAGTCACAAGAGACATCAAGTTCAATTGGCATAACATACTACACAAAACATGGTTCCACCTCCTACTTTGGTGAGTAGCAACTGGGATCTTAAAAGCTTGCAAGCTGCCATCTAGATGCAATGTTGGGTCTTTCCTCGTCCAGAGCAAAGAAGAATGAAGAAAACCAAAATTCACAGAAACATAGTCCTAGCGACTGGTACACCATCCGATCTGCAGCCTACATGACTATGAGACGAAAAGAACTAGATGGTGCCCGGCTACCACTGTTAACCCCTTGGAAGGGGATCTATGTAGGAGATCCTGGATAGAGAGGGAGAACAATGTAGAACAAAACTCAAAATCATTTGGAGAAAAAAAAGGGGGGGGACCAAGTTTGCCAGTCTGATAAAGCATGGTGGAACCACTGAGACTATGGTCCCTAGCTGCTCTTCAGGTCTGGAATTGAACACACACCTGTGGCTTTCAGCCAAACAAAAGACAGGCATATGAGCTGAACATTTACTTGAGGTAGATACATTCCTTGGAGAGAAAAATCATGGGAGAAAGAAGGGCTGCCATGCACAAGAAGATAGTGCAGGGGGCAGGAGTGCATGGAAGGATGGACACAGGGAAGAGGTAACTATTAGGAGGAAGTGGGAAGGGAGCTATTGCATTGTGGTATATTGTGATCAATGTCATGAGACAAAGTGTATGTGAACTGCTGTATGGAAAGTGAATTTACTCTGTAAATTTTCACCCATATCACAATTAAAAAAAACAAAAGTCAAGGAAAGGTTTATATATGGAAGGAAATTTTCTTTGTTGTTTACCAGGGTGGGAGGGGAGGGAGAGGGAACACTGCTAGATAGGTAGAGACAATTATTGATTTTGGTGAAGAGAAGGACAATGTACCAAATATGAGTGATCAACACAGTGACATTGAGGAATAGGAAGACATAGAGAGGTATATGGAAGGTACAGACAACAAAGATGAACACTTTTGCACATACAGTCAGTGAAGGCAAATATGGATATACAGATGGATAGAAGAGTGGACAGGCTGAACTACTAGGTATGTCTATGCAGTGGGGAATGTGCCCAAGACCATGTATAGGTTTGGCAGACAATGTTTCTACAAGTATATTGGTATGTTCTGTAAGAATTCCCAGGTATATAGTAATGCTGACAAGGGATAAAGTTGTAGTCACTTCTTAGGCACAGCCAGTTACTCAAAGGGAGTGAGTAGCTGGACCAGAGTGCTCAAGACCATAGTCATAGGGGATATCAAGCTCAACTAGCATAACATACTATACCAAACATTGTTCCACATCCTACTTTGGTGAGTAGTGACTGGGATCTTAAAAGCTTGCAAGCATCCATCTAGACACAATGATGGGCCTCTCCTCATCCAGAGCAAAGAAGAAAGAAAAAAAACAAAAATGTATGGAAACAATTAGTCCAAGTTACTGGTACACCATGCAATCCTCAGCCTATGCGACTATGAGACCAGAAGAACTAGATGGTGCCCAGCTACCACTGTCAAGCACTCAGAGGGAAATCTATATAGGAAAAATAAATAAATAAGAAGAAAGTTTGTGTGGGAGAACAGGGAAACCCAAACACACACACACACACACCACAAGGCTGTACTGAAATTGTTTCTGTGAAAGAAATAGGTAAGGACCTATTTAATAAATTGATTGCTCATAGATGGCTCTACAGGAAGAATCAAAGATTGATACACAACAGAGAAGTACAGAAAGAGTATTAACCAAAGGCAATGACAACTATACAAACACTCGGGAAAAGGAATGAAAAAAGAACAGAGGATAAATCAGAAACTCATGAGATGAATTACTTATAGAACGTGGATAGGAACAGAGTAGAAAAGATGGGTCCATGTAAATGGGTTAATAGGGTTGAGTGCTTAATACTTCTCTGACTGTATATCTGTATAATTCTGACTTAAAATGATGTTAAGGTACCAAATACTAAATAAAAAGAATAAAAAGAGTAACAGATGAACCAAACTCAAATACAAATAAATAACATTTACACACTGAATAGGGCATAGAGGAAAATAATTAAACTACATTACTTTGGATAATATTATGCCACTGTATTCAAAGGCTAAGGAAAAAAAGAACTGTACACAAATATTGTGCTCCAGTTGGCACATGCATTTTTTTACAGGGACGTAGCTTAGCAATTATGAAATTATTTTGTGTGTATAGTAACACTGAATAAATAAGCAATCATATTTAATACACTTAAAGCCCAGTTTCTCATTATCAGAGAAATGAGATAAAGTACGGAAAGGAGGAAATGCAAGACCAAACCTTATGGTATCAACTTGGACTGGAAAGTATTATTTTGAATTTACAGTTTTTAATGTATACATTATTGTTGTTGTTGTTGTTGTTACGTGCTGTCGAGTCAGACCCAACTCATAGTGACCCCTCCTTGGGTTTCCAAGGCAGTATCACCTTGGAAGTAGATTGCCCAACCTTCCTTCCGAGTAGTGGCTGGTGGGTTTGAACCACCAGCCTTTTGGTTAGCAGTCAAGTGTATTAGGCACTATGCTACCAGAGCTCCCTAATATCTACATAGATAGGTAGAAATAGAGAAGTGTGTGTGTGTGTGTGTGTGTGTACATGTGTATGCATGCAAATGTTTCCTAGCTCTGCTTGCTGAAATGGCCTAGAATCAAAAGCTACTAGATCTTGGGGTCTAATACTATTTTCCAATAAATAATAGTAATACCAAGGTACTTTGTAGAAATAACTGATCCTAGGGGTGAAGCAGAGAAAGCGTAAGAGTATCCTATAGCACAAGAAAGTAAAGAAATGCTCAAAAAAATTCAAAAAACAAAGGGGACAACTGAAGGAGTATTTACTGGCCACATCTGTGAAATCTGAGCAGTAAAAAGATAGCATTGGATGAAAACTCACAAAATAAAGCAAACAACAAAGAGTCCATACTGATATAAATAAATAAATTTGGGGGACATAAGTTCTTTTTTATAGTAGATGTCTAATTAATGAATAGGTAATGAATGATAGAAATTTTTAAAAAGCACCATTTGACAGAAAACACAGAAATAAATGACTAAAACAAGAATCATCAATGGATGCTAAAATTAGTAGACAAAAATGTCATGAGAAACAAGATATTTATATAGTTTCAAATTATCTCTTTATGAGAAATTTACTAATTTTAAATTTTGCAGTGAATAAACCAGACAAATATCATCGTAACCAAGAAATCCAAATTAATGTCACCGGTAATGAGCAATAGCAACATAATGTGCCTCCTGACGAGATGTGCTGAGAAAAGAGTACATTGTTATTTCTGAGGTCTTCTAACCAAAAGACAGCCTCACGTGAAATAATCATAAAACAAAGGATAACAACAACAAAAAAAAAAAAAAACCAAAACCCACTGCAATTGAGTCAATTCTGACTCATAGCAACCCCCATCGGTTTCCGAGGCACTAAATCTTTATAGAAGTGCATTGTCCAGTCTGCTTCCTTGGAGTGGCTGGTGGTTTAAACCACCCGTCCTCTGGTTAGCAGTTAGAGGCCTTAGGCATTGTGAAATGGCAAACAAAGCCAATCTAAAGAACATTCCACAAAACAATTAGCAAGTACTCTTCAAAGATCATGGAATAAATAAAAGACTAAAACTTTTCCAGATTAAAAGAGACTAAATTTTCATGACAACTAAATGCAATATGCAACCCTAGATTGGATGCACAAAATGTTCAGTATTTGGACAATATTTGTTAATAGTATTATGTCTATGTTAATTTCCTAGTTTTGAAAATCATACTGAAACTGTATAAAATTTGGGGAAGGTGAGGGTAGGGTAACCAGGAATTCTGTACTGTTTTGCCCCCTTACCTTTTTCCCTCATAGAACAGATTAATGCTTTATTGTGAGTTTGGCCCTAACACCTTTCCTTATAAATCTGCTAGCACATTGCTAAGGATCTCTGGTGGAGCTGTGGTTAAAGCATTGGCCTGCTAACCAAAAGGTTGGTGTTTAAATCCACCAGTTGTTCTACAGGAGGATGATGAGGCAATCTGCTTCTGTAAAAATTTACACCCTTGGAAACCCTGTGGGGCAGTTCTACTCTGTCCTATAGTGTTGGTATGAGTCAGAATGGACTCAATGGCAGTAAGATTTTACTAGCACATTTTTCCCTTTTAATCAACCCTTCACCAGGGGACATGAATCACAATCACCCATAATAGAGTCACCTTTCTTCTGCAAGGGCTTTTATCTGTCTTTTCATGAGGGGACATTCCTTCACCTTACCATGCTAATAGTGGTCATCATGAGGGTTATTTGGATATTTGGATTAGTTCTTAGTGGAGTAGCAGACAAGGCCACATATGACATACAATTTAGGTAGATTCTAAACCATAAACGTAAATATGCAATACTTCAGAAGGAAAGAAGGGAAAGGAACAAAAGTCTCTTCAAGACAGATAATTCTTTGCATTGCAATGACAGTCTTATCTCAGTAAGAGCATCAGCCAAAGTTTTTATAAGGTATTTGACTACTCCTACAACAATTAGTATATAATCAAGAAATTTGCAATATTGAGCGTAGCCAGGATTTAATTCTATTGGGCAAACAGCTAAAAATGCCCAAAAAGGAAAATCAAGTATAGTATAGGGGGTATTGAATGCACCCAAGTAACCTTTTGGCAGATCTTCATAATATCTTTTTAAGAGGTATAGCAAAGGCACACAAATTTTTTTGTCCAGTAAAAATAAAATCAAGAGTTGTTCTTTTACTTTGTACAACTTTAGCAAGAGAGCCTAGAGATTTCTGTTCAGCAGTCATCCTATTTGCAATATCATAAGGAGTTTGAGCTATGTTAGAAGACAAATTACAGATAGATTTTTTGAATTTAATAACCCTGCATTAGAAGGCTGGTGGTTCAAACCCACCAGCCACTCCTCGGAAGCAAGGTTGGGCAATCTACTTCTGTAGTGATACTGCCTCAGAAACCCAAGGAAGGGTCACTATGAGTCAGATCCGACTCTATGGCTGTGCATGCATACATTAGGATAGGAGCTCTGGTGGCACAGTGCCTAGGTCATTTGACTGTTAACCAGAAGGCTGGTGGTTCAAACCCACCAGCCACTCTTTGGAAGGAAGACTGGGCAATCGACTTCCCTAGAGATATTGCCTCAGAAACCTAAGGAGCTGTCACTATGATTCTGAATCAACTCGAGAGCAGTGAGGTGGTTTTTTGTTTTGTTTTGTTTTTTTGTTTTGTTTTTTGGTACAAGCATCAGGAAGCAGGAAAAATAAAAACTGGGGGACACCAGACAGAGCAGCAGGGAAAACAGGTGAGGGGAGGGACATAGGCCTCACTCCCTCAGCGGCAGGAAGCTGAGAGGTTTCAAACAGCTAAGGGAGACAAACTTGTCTGTCACTTTGTCAAGCTGTGGTGGTTTGCATGTGCTGTGAGGCTTAAAGCTGTGCCACTGGTTTTTCAAACCAGCAGGATTGCACATGGTGCACAGCTTTCAACACAGCTTACAGACTGAGACAGACTAGGAAGAAGGAAGAGGCCATCCACTTCTCAAATAACTTTCCAGGGAAAACCTTATGAATAGCAGAGAAACACTGTCTGATATAATACTGCACAAGTTTATGAATAGCCCAGAAACATTGTCCAATGCAGTGCAGAAGGACATGCCCTTTAGGTTAGAAGGCACTCAAAATATGGCTGGGAAAGAGCTGCAACACCAGAGTAAAACCAACTTTACTGATACGGATAAAGTAAAGTTTTCAAGACCTCCATTTGGTGACATGGCAAGACTCAAATTGAGAAATAGCTGAAAACATCCATTAATAATCAGAACATGGAATATACGAAGTATGAATCTAGGAAAATTGGAAGTTGTCAAAATTGAAATGGAACGCATAAAGATTGATATTCTAGGTATTGTTGTTGTTGTTATGTGCCGTCGAGTCAGCCCCGACTCATAGCGACCCCTCCTTGGGTTTTCGAGGCAGTATCACTACGGAAGTAGGATTGCCCAACCTTCCTTCCGAGGAGTGGCTGGTGGGTTTGAACCGCCAGTCGTCTGGTTAGCAGGCAAGTGACTTAGCCACTATGCTACCAGAGGTATTAGTGAGCTAAAATAGACCAGTTTTGGCCATTTTGAATCAGACAATCATACAATCTACTATGCCAGGAATGTCAATTTGAAGAGGAATGGCATGGCATTCATCTTCACAAAGGATGTTGCAAGAACTGTCCTGAAGTACAATGCTGTTAGTGATAGGATAATATCCATTCACCTACTAGGAAGACCAGTTAATACTACTATTATTCAAATTTATGCACAAACCACCAAAGCCAGACATAAAGAAATTGGAGATTTTATCAACTTCTACAGTCTGAAAATGACCAAACATATAATCAAGATGTGTTAATTATCACTGGTGACTAGAATGCAAAAGTTAGAAACAGAAGAATCATGGGCAGTTGGAAAATTTGGCCTTGGTGACAGAAACAATCCTGGAGATCGCATGATAGAATTTTGCAAGACCAATGATTTATTCATTGCAAATACTTTTTTTCAACAACATAAGCAATGACTATGCACGTGGACTTCACCAGATGGAGTACATAGGAGTCAGACTAACTGCATTTGTGCCAAGAGGTGATGGAAAAGTTCAATATTTTTAGTCAAAACAAGGCCAGGAGCTGATTGTGGAAAAGACCATCAACTGCTCATATGCAAGCTCAAGTTGAAGCTGAAGACAATTAAAGCATGTCCACAAGAGCCAAAATATGATTTGGAATATATCCCTCTTGAATTTAGAGACCATCTAAAGAATAGATTTGATGCACTGAACACCAATGACCGAAAACCAGAGGAATTGTGGGAGGATATCAAGAACATCAAGC
>NW_006921706.1:544298-563739 GCF_000298275.1 Orycteropus afer afer
AAACCCAAGGAGGGGTCGCTATGAGCCTGGCTGACTCGACGGCACATAACAACAACAACAACAACAACTGTAATGTTGAAAGATTCTATGGGTAAAATATTGAATGATGCAGGAAGCATCAAAAGAAGATGGAAGGAATACACAGAGTCACTGTACCAAAAAGAACTGGTCAATCTTCATCCTTTCAGGAGGTGGTATATGATCAAGAACCAATGGTATTGAAGGAAGAAGTCAAAGCTGAACTGAAGGAATGAGCGTAGAGCAAGGCTCTAGGAATTGACAAAATACCCATTGAGATGTTACAACAAATGGATGCCCCACTAGAGGCACTCACTCGGCTATGCCAAGAGATTTGGAAGACAGCTACCAGGCCAATTGATTGGAAGAGATCCATATTTGTACCTATTCCAAAGAAAGGTGATCCCACAAATGTGGGAATTATCGAACAATATCATTAATATCTCATGCAAGTAAAATCTTGTTGAAGATAATTCAAAAAAGTTTGCAGCAGTATATTGACAAAGAACTTCCAGAAGTGCAAGCTGTTTTCAGGAGAGGATGTGGAACGAGGGATATTATTGCTGATGTCAGATGGATCTTGACTCAAAGCAAAGAATACCAGAAAGATGTTTACTTGTGTTTTATTGATTATGCAGAAACATTTGATTGTGTGGATCATAACAAATTGTGGATAGCATTGAGAAGAATGGGAATTCCAGAACACTTGATTGTACTCATAAGGAACCTGTACATAGATCAAGAGGCTGTCATTCGAAAAGAACAAGGGGATACTGCATGGTTTAAAGTCAAGAAGGGAGTATTTCAGGGTTGTATCCTTTCATACTTGTATTTCATCCTTGTAATATCTGTATGCTGAACAGATAATCTGAGAAGGTGGACTATGTGAAGAAGAAGATGGTATCAGGATTGGAGGAAGATTCATTAACAACCTGTGATACATGGATGATACAACTTTACTTTCTGTAAATGAGGATAACTTGAGACACTTACTAATGAAGATTGAAGAATATAGTCTGCAATATGGTTTGCATCTCAATATAAAGAAAATAAAACTCCTCACAACTAGACCTATAAGTAGCATCATGATAAATGCAGAAAAAAAATGAAGTTGTCAGAGACTTCACATTGCAGTGGAAGCAACAGTCAGGACATCAGACAATGTATAGCACTGGGAAAAGCTGGCTGCAAAAGACCTCTTTCAAGTGCTGAAGAGCAAAGATGTCTCCTTGAGGACTAAGGTGCACTTGACACAAGCCATGCATGGTATTTTCAGTCTCCTCAGATGCATGTGAAAGCTGGACAATGAATAAGGAAGATTGAAGAAGAGTTGATGTTTTTGAGTCGTGGTGTTGGTGAAGAATGCTGAAAGTACCATGGACTGCTAAAAGAACTAACAAATCTTTCCTGGAGGAAGTGCAGCCAAAATGCTCCTTGGAAGTGAGAATGGCCAGACTTTGTCTTGCCTACTTTGGTCGTGTTGTCAGAAGGGACCATTCCCTGAAGAAGGATGCCATACTTGGTAAGGTGGAGGGTCGACGAAAGAAGGGAAGGCCCTCAATGAGATGGATTGACACAGTGGCTGCGGCAATGGGCTCAAGTACAGCAAGGATCATGGAGCTGGTGCGGGACCGGACACTGTTTTGTTCTGCTGTGCATAGGATCACTATGAGTCAGAAACAACTCAATGGCACCTGACAGCAACAAGGATAAAAAGGCTGAAAATACCGATTGTTCAGCTATACCAAAAACCGTATTTCATTTGATCTATTTCAAAGAGTCTGCATCTGGTTTAAGATAGGTGAGGAAGTTTAAGTCACCGGTCCACTAGTTACTCTAATTACTCTTCTGAGTCTGTCTTAGCCTGGAAGCTTCTATGAAACCTGTCCACCCTGGGTGACCCTGCTTGTATATGAAATACCGGTGATGTAGCCTCTAGCCTTACAGCAACACACGAGCCACCACAGTACAGTAAACTGACAGATGTGTGGTACACTCTAATTATAACTCTTAAATATTTTAAAGTTTTTCAACCCACCAAGTTCCAGCCACCTAATAGGGTAATCTCAAGCATATGATTCATATGGGGTTTGGTTCTGTTATTCTGGGAAAATTTGACCCCTTGAGTAAAACATATACCATATGTTTTATCCATAGCAGTGCAAATTATACTTCTTTCACTGATTTAACTGTATAAGCTAATTTTCTAGTGAAGTGTTATTACAAATGGACAATCACTCTAATTTTTCTGGACACCAAAGTTGGTATAGGAGATTTCTTCCTAATCTACTCTTGCAATTTGTTATATTAGCTATGTGAACATCAGTCTAAAACCAAGGGAGTTTGGGATGAGAAACTAAAACTCATTTGGGCAATTGGGATCAAAAAGGTCCTAAATAGCTTCTGAGTACTTCTTTTTTATTCTGATTAGGGTTAGACTAAAACATGGTACCTGAGGCTGAGCCAATAATCTAGTGGGATGTCAAAGTCTCATACTTACAGCTCATGTGAAGGTGAGATTGGGATTAATGATGGCATTAATCATTATCATTATTAATCATGTATGAGGCTACAGTTTAAAATAGAGATTTCTAAAGAATCTGAATTTTCATGTCCATATCAGGGAGGGTGATGAAAAACCCAACATTCAGACAGATTGCTAGCACTGGCCATTGACTGGTCTAGTTTAACAAATATATTTTTTTCCCTAAGCATTAGAAGGGATTATTAAGAAGAGAAGCATAAAACTTAAAAAATCTTCATTATGAACAAACTATTGGAGAAGATGCCCATAATAACAAAGCACAAATAATAACATAAGAATAACTGCCAGTATAAAGCAAAGACCAAAAATTTCAGCAGGTTGCATGGTGTCTTGTTCCATAATTGTGGGATCAGCTGTCTGCTTCAGATGTCTTTTGTTTCTGGCCATTAGGACTATTAAAAATGTCTTCTTATTCCTATTGTCTAAGATGCCAAGATGTAGACATTTATGTAAAAAGGGCAGCTTACAGAATAATTTGGTGTCAAAACTCTGCAATGTGTATACATGTTTCTCTAAATATGTGCAAGCATCGACAAGAAAACTTAAAATATGTTCATATTTTGGCATAACATAATAGAACAATGTATTTTAGTAAGTATTTAAAATATATTACCTCCTATTTCTGTGCCTGTTGTTTTTTCTCTAGCTATCACATTCCTTGTGGTCACTCTGAGTTTAATGTTATAAGCAATCTGAAGCTGCTGTAGCAAACCTAATTTTATTAGATTTTAGTTTCATATCTAAGACACTCCTTTCATTTTCTTAGGCAAAATCTGAGTCCTGATGTTTATATATTACATGTCTTTCAATTGAAAATTATCCTTTGATTTGTAGTCTGCTCCGTGGTCTTCTGACTATAGTCTTATCGTTTCCTTGGCTCTTTTCTTAATTCTTATTTTAGCTGTATTTCATCTTCTCTTCAGTTACATGGAGCTTAATTTTTTTTTTTTCACAAGAGAACAAAAAACTCAAACCACACAAATAAACAGAAACAAGTGCAAAAAAAGAGAAAAGTGCAATAAATGAGAAGAAAAATTTTCAGAATATATTAAAAAATGATAACAGTAAGATAATGAGAAAAGGAACAAAAACTACAATATCTTGGGAGGGAGGAATGAGAGAAAAGAGCAAAAGAATAGTAAAGAAAAAAATATGGGAAAACAGCCAAAGGAAAAGGAAAGGATGGGAAGAATCAAAGGAAAGAAAAAGAAGGGAACCAGGAAAGGGAAGAGAAGAAAAGAAGAAAAAAAAAAAGCCAAGAACCAGGGACAGGAAAGAGAAAAAGGGGAAAAAAAGAAAAAAGAAAGAAAGTAGAAGAATAAAAAGAATAATTTAAAAACAAACAAAACTGTATGGGGCAGGGCTCGGCACACAGGCTCTGTCAGGCCAAGGACCAGGATGAAATTCTGGCTGGTTAAAAAGGTGAGAGGAGGCAGGGGATGGCCACACTTCTGTTCACCAAGAGGTGTGGGGTATAAGAGTAGCAAGAGGAATATCACACCTTTCTAGTCATCAGCCTCCAGTGCAGTTGCCCATGCTGTCCTGGGCATGCCGAGCCTATTAGACCAACATTTGAATATATTCAAAATGGCCATGACTGCCACTTGCAAATATTCAAAATGGTTGCACTATCAGGACAGCCACTGGCATTCAGAGGTCTGTTTGTCTCCTTCTTCTGTTGTTTTCTTTCTGGTTGTCAGACACCAATGCAGTCCTTGTCCATACAGTCCTTGGTAAGCAGAGCTGATTCTTAGATTGCTACTGGGAAATATTCAAAAAAGTTGTGCCATCAGGACAGCCAGACAACTGCTGCCCTGTTTGTCTTCTTACTCACTGTTTCATTCAGGATCTTCCACTAGTTGGTATTTAATCTGCTTCTTTTTCCTTCCCTTCAAAGCTCAGTGTTCTAGGATCATCTTCTGTATCTGTTTCAATTAGTTTCTCATTGTTTTGTTACAGAGGGTCTGTGTAGCTTGTCTGCTTATTCTGCCATTTTGCCAGCTCTCTAGTATGTCACTAAGTTTTCAGTTTGTATTTCTGTGCTGGCTAATGATGTTCAACATCACACTTTTCCATATGTTTATTTGCCATTTGGATACTCCTCTCTATGAAATATCTGCCCATATATTTTGCCCATTTTCTAATTGCATTCTTTTGTCTATTGTGAGTTTGAGGGTTCTTTATATATTCCAGCCACTAGTCTTTTGTTAAATTTATCATTTCCGTTTATTGTCTCTCAACCTATAGCTTGGATTTTTGTCTTATTAAACAGGATCTTTAACAGAACAAAGGCTTTTAATTTTTATGAAGTCCAAAAGACTGGTTTTTCTTTTCATGGATTTCTTTTGTTATTATGTCTAAAACTCTTTGTCTATCTCTAGGCCCCAAAGATTTTCTCCTGTGTTCTTTTGTAGAAGTTTCATAGCTGTACATTTTACTCCATGATCTATTTGAAGTTAAATTTTGTATAATGTGTAAGGTTTAGGTAAATATTTCACCTTATTTATTGCCTTTCCTTTTTTTTTTTTTTTTTTTTAGCTTGTGTGAACAGTCCTAAGAAATAAAAGTCATTTGGGACAAACTCACAGTAATGGATTAATCTGTTCTATCTCTGAGGGAATGAGGGAAGAGGAAAAAACTGTGGCTGTTCTTAGAAAAAAAAAAAAGCTTTTGTAAAAACTGCCCCTGCCCTTGAAAGATAAGTGGAATCATTTTTGAAAAATGCTTGTACAGGCTATTTCCAGGATGTCTGTAGATTAACTGATGTATGACTTATAGTTACTAGTGTATGATTAATGATAACAGGTTCCCTAAACTTTTCCTATATAAAAAAACCCTTCTCATTTTCTGTACTTTGCAATATTTACTAATCTTACTATGTGCTGCAGTTGTTATTATTCCTCAGTAAAATAGCTTTTCTTTCTCTCATACTAGAGTGCAAGATATTGTTCTTTGACATGTTTGGCATCAGAAGTGGAATTTTGAAAGTGTATTACCTCCAATGACCTTAAAATATTGAGGACTTGGGCTTTGGTACCAGCTGAACCATTTGAGCTCCCTGTTTCCACAGATTCTCAGGAGTCATTTCAAGGTAACTTCTCAAATCCTTGCTCTGTTCTCTTTGTGTTGTAGTCCTTTAAGTTTTATTTTATTTTATTTTTTTATTTTGTTTTTGTTCTTGCAAGTAAATTCTTACTATCTTTTTAGAATTTACCAAAGGGAGTTTGGAAAATCAGTGGCTACTTTGGGGATCTATAATCTTCTGAGGAGTAAGCTAGAAAACTGAGGCCCCAGATTAAAACAGTCTCAGTAAGATGCTTATTTTGATTGTTTGTGTTTGGGTTTCTGTTTGAGCTCCCTAATGACGGTTCAGAAAATTGATGGCTAATTTTAAATACTTTCCTAACAGAAACATTGGGTGTTTAAAATAAGAGACTAGGTCTCTAGATAGCAAAACAAATTAGGTTCAGAAAGAATGAAACCAAGTTTTGTATGGTTGCAAAGGAATTTTGGAGTCCTTCAAGCCACAAAAATATGTGGGCATGGGTTCAAGCATCTTAAAATCCTCTAGGATACTTGCCACTGACAGATACCTATGAAAGGATAAGATGGGATGTGAGATAGGTGAAAGTACTTGGTTGTCCACCAACTGCAGGACAACTCTCTTGAGGCACTCAACTCTCTTGAAATAACACTGACTAAACCCTATGGCAAAACCCCTGCTATGAATTTTACTTGATTCTGTGAGACCAAAATGTCAACCTATTATTTATATCTTTGATAAATGACCTTGGGTCCCCTCCCCCATCGGGATGCTAATTTGGGGTTCTTGTTCAAAAAAATACAAGTTGAATATACTTCAAGAAATTTGGAATTTCAGTGATCACATTGAGAAAATGAATTTCCATCTGTTTTTTTCCCTCTCATTTTTAAATCTAGCCTTAGGTTTGTACTCTTAAAAATTCTCTAAATTAACCTACCAAACTTTTGGCTAGAGAGAATAAGAATTTCAACTGCATCAAATAAATTCCCTTCTAATATACCTTTAAATTTTCTTGTCCTTGTCACATATTTCTTATAGTACAATAATTTATGAGTCAAAAATGAACAGACTAATGCTCTGGTGGCATAATACCTAAGGCACTTGAATGCTAACCAGAAGGCTGGTGGTTCAAACCTGCTAGCCACTCCTCAGAAAGACGGTTGGGTAATCTACTTCCGTAGTGATACCACCTCGGAAACCCAAGGAGGGGTCACTATGAGTCAGAGCTGAGTCAATGGCAATGAGTTTGTTTTTTTAGAATTACCAGACCTCAATATATGTTGTGATTAGGTACTGGGAAGTTAGCTCTGACTCTTACTGACCCCATGTACAACAGAACAAAACACTGCCACATTCTGCTCCAGCCTCACAATCCTTCCTATACTTGAGTCCATCATTTTGGGCATGGTGTCAATACATCTCTGTGAAGGACTTCCCCTTTTTTGCTGATGCTCCACTTTACCAAGCATGATATCCTTCTCCAGGGAACGGTACCTTCTGACAGGACTAAAGTATGTGAGATGAAGTCTGGCCATTCTCACTTCCAAGGAGCATTCTGGTTGCACTTCTTGTAGGACAGATTTGTTGGTTCTTCTGGCACTCTATGGTACTTTTGGTATTTGCCACCAACACCACAGCTCAAAAGTATTAACTCTTTTTTGGTCTTCTTTATTTATTGTCCAGCTTTCACATGCATATGAAGTGATTGAAAAAACATGGCTTGGGTTAGGCACAACTTAGTCTTTAAAGAGACACCTTTGCTCTTCAGCACTGGAAAGAGATTTTTTGCAGTAGATTTGCCCAGTGCAATACAATATCTAATTTTTTGACTGCTGCTTCTATTGGTGTTGATTGTGGATCCAAGTAATATGAAGTCATTGACAACTTCAATCTTTTCTCCATTTATTTGATGCTGCTTATTGGTCCAGCTGTGAGGATTTTCATTTCCTTTATGTTGAAATGTAATGAATACTGCAGACTATAGTCTTTAATCTTCATCAGTAAGGTCCTCAAGTCATCTTCACTTTCAGCAAAGTTGTGTCATCTGCATTTTGCAGGTTGTTAAAGAGTCTTTTTCCAATCCTGATGCCATATTCTTCTTCATATAGTCCAACTTCTTGGATTATTTGCTCAGCATACAGATTGAATAAGCATGGTGAAAGCATACAACCCGAACACATTCCCTTCCTGATTTTAAACACACAGCATCCCCTTGTTCTGTTTGAACGACAGGTTACTCATGAGTACAATTAAGTGTTTCAGAATTCTCATTCTTCTCAAAATGTTAAACATAATCTGTTATGATCCACACAGTCTAATGCTTTTGAATAGTCAATAAACACAAGTAGACATCTCTCTGGTATTCTTTGCTTTCAGCCAAGACCCAACTGACATCAGCTATGATATTCTTCATCCCACATACTCTTTTAAATCCAGCTTGCATTTCTGGAAGTTCTCGGTCAATATACTGCTACAGCCGTTTTAGAATTATCTTCAGCAAGATGTTACTTGCATGTGACATTAATATTGTTTGATAATTTCCACATTCTGTGGGATCACCTTTTTTTGGAATGGGTACAAATATGGATCTCTTCCAGTCAGTTGGCTAGGTAGCTGTCTTCAAAATTTCTTGGCATAGACAAGTAAGTGCCTCCAGCATTCATTTGTTTAAACATCTCAAGGGGTACTCCATCAATTCCTGGAACCCTGTTTATCACCAATTCCTTCAGTGTAGCTTCAACTTCTTCCTTCAGTACAATTGTTTTTTTTATCATATCCCACCTCCTGAAATAAATGAATATTGGCCAATTCTTTTTAGTACAGTGGCTTTGTGTATATCTTCCATCTTCTTTTGATGTTTCCCACATCAGTCAATATTTTGCCCATAGAATCTTTCAATATTACAATTAGAGGCTTTAAGTTTTTCTTCAGTTCTTTGAGTTTGAGAATGCTGAATGTGTTCTTCCCTTTTGGTTTTCTAACTCTAGGTCTTTGCATATTTCATTATAACAATTGACTTTGTCTTCTTAAGCTGCTCTTTGAAATCTTGTATTCAGCTCTTTTATCTTGTCATTTCTTCCATTTGCTTTTAGCTACTCTCCATTCAACAGCAAGTTTCAGAATCTCTTCTGACATCCATTTTTGTGTTTTCTTTCTTTCCTATTTTTTTTTTTTTAATTTTATTTTGATTTGGGTGAAGATTTACAGAGCAAATTCACTTTCCATACAGCAGTTCACATATACTTTGTCGCATGTCATTGACCACAATTTACCACAATGCAACAGCTCCCCTCCCACTTCCTCCCCATAGTTACCTCTTCCCAGTGTCCATCCCTCCATACCCTCCTGCCACCTGAGCTGTCTCCCTGTGCATAAGCAGCCCTTACTTCTCCCATGATTGTTCTCTCCAGGGCTTGTGTCTACTTGAGGTAAATGTTTTCCTATTTTTTTTAATGACCTTTTGCTTTCTTCATGGATGATGTTCTTGATGTCATCCCACAATTCATCTGGTTTTTGGTCTTTGGTGTTCAATGAGTCAAACCTATTCTTTGATGGTCTCCAAATTCAGGAGGGATATAATCAAAATCACATTTTGGGTTTTGCAGACTTCCTTTAATTGTCTTCAGCTTCCACTTAAGTTTGCATATAGTAGTTGATGGTCTGTTGCACAATCAGCTCCTGGACTTGCTTTGGCTGAAGATACCAAACTTTTCTATCACCTCTTTCCACAGGTGTAGTGGAGCTGATTCCTGTGTATTTCATCCATTAAGGTCCACATATATAGCTGTCATTTATGTTGTTGAAAAAAGGTATTTACAGTGAATAAGTCATTGGTCTTGCAAAATGCTATCATGTGATCTCTGACATCATTTCTATCACCAAAGCATATTTTCTAACTATTGGTGATTCTTCTTTGTTTCCAACATTCTTATTCCAATCATCAGTAATAATCAACACATCCTGATTACATGTTTGGTCAATTTCAGACTGCAGAAGTTGGTATAAATCTTCAATTCCCTCATTTGTGGCTTTGGTGGTTGGTGTGTAAATTTGAATAATAGTAATATTAACTGGTCTTCATTGTAGGCATATGGATATTATCTTATCACTGACAGCATTGTACTTCAGGATAGACCTTGAAACATTCTTTGTGAAGATGAATGTCACCCCATTCTTCTTCAATTTGTTATTCCCAGCATAGTAAATCATATGGTTGTCTGATTCAAAGTGGCCAAATCCAGTCCATTTCAGCTCACTAATGCCTAAGATATCGATCTTTATGCTTTGCATTGCATTTTTGACAATTTCCAGTTTTCTTAGGTTCGTACTTCATACATTCTATGTTCTGGTTATTAACAGATGTTTGCAGTTGTCTCTTCCCATTTTGAGTTGTACCACATCAGCAAATGGAGGTCTCAAATCTTTACTACGTTCACATCATTAAGGTCCACTCTACTTTGAGGAGGCAGCTCTTTTGCAGTCATATTTTGAGTTCCTTCTGGAGCTCTGGTGGTGTAGAGCCTAAGACATTTGACTGCTAACCAGAAGGCTGGCAGTTCAAACCCACCAGCCACTCCTTGGAAGGAAGATTGGGCAATCTACTTCCATAGAGATACTGCCTGGGAAACCTAAGGAAGGGTTGAAATGGGTCAGATCCTACTCAACGGCAGTGAATTTGGTTTTGGTTTCCTGACCTGAGGAGCTCATCTTCTGGCACTATATATATTTCCAGTAATATATCAGACATGTTTCACTGCTATTCATAAGGTTTTCACTGCCCAATGTTTTGAGAAGTGGATACCCCCTTCCTTCTTCCAAGTCTGTCTTACTTTGGAAGCTCCACTGAAACCTGTCCACTATGTGTGACCCTGCTGGTATTTGAAATACTGGTGGCATATCATCCAGTTTCACAGCAACATGCAAGCCACCACAGTACAACAAACTGACAGATGAGTACTTGACTACAATTATAGTAGCTAAAATTAAATAAACAACAACAAAAATTAGCGGCAACACTAAATGCTAGTGATAATGTGCAGAAACCGGATCACTAATACGTTGCTGGTGTGAATGTAAAATAGTAAAGCCACTCCTGAAAACAGTTTTGCAGTTTCTTTTAAAACTGAACACATAATTGTCACATGACCCAGCAATTGCACTCCTGGCATTTATCTCAAACTTTATATTTATATAAATGCTCACATGAATATTAATAACAAGTTTATTCATAATGGCCAAAATTGGAAATAGCCTCACTGCCCTTTAATATGGGTAATTTTAAACTGTGATGCATATGTAACATGGAATATTACTCATCAATAAAAAAGAAGGAACTATTCATAAATACAACAACTTTTAGTGATTTTGGGGGGTTAGAAAGTTGAGGAGAGGATGAGTCTCAGGAGGCAAATGGGTATAGTTATAAAAGGGTAACAATAAAATTAGTGGGTTATGGATTGCATCAATGTCAATGGTGATATTTTACTACTATTTTTCAAGATGTTAGCATCTTAGAACCTGTGTAAATATACACAGATCTCTCTGTATATTTCTTATAATTGTATGTGACTCTGAAATATCTCAAAATAGAAGTTTCATCTAAAAAGAAAGAAAATATAGATAATAACAAGTGTTGGAAAAAATGTGGAGAAATTGGAACTCTCATGAACTACTGGTGGCATCCCAACAGTTTGGAAATTCCTCAAAATGTTAAACATAGAGTTAATTTATGGCTCAGCAATTCCCTTGCTAGAATTTTACTCAAGGGGTAACTGAAAATCTATGTCTACACAAAAGCTTGTACTCGAATTTTCATAGCACCATACTCACTCACAATAGCAACATAAGGAAACAACACAAATGTCCATCAACTCATGAATGAATAAACAAAATGTGGTATACTATGCAATAGAATGTTGTTGTTGTTGTTATACGCTGTTAAGTCGTCTCTGACTCATAGTGACCCCTACTTGGATTTCCGAAGTGGTATCACTACAGAAGTAGATTGCTCAGCCTTCCTTCCAAGGAGTGGTGTGTTATTCAGCAAAAAAATAAATTAAGTAAATGTTTGCACACAGAAAGAATCAGCTTTTGAAGTTTTCCAAGGGTGAGAAAGAAAAGGAGGGTGAATCACTAACTAGAGGGTAGATATATATTAACTTGGGTTAAGGGAAAGGTAATATACAATAAGGTGGAAGTTAGCACAAACTGACCAGTGCATTGGAAGACACAGGGAGGAGCACAAAGGTTAAAGGCAACAATGATGAATACTATTCCATATATAATCCTGCAGTAACAGTAATAACAATAAATAGATAGAGACCTAAGTTGAACAGCGACGGGAGAGCAAATGAATATACATTGAATATACAGCCCTGAATATATATAGGTTTAACAGAGTATATCTCTACCTATGTGTTTGCATGTGCCATAAATATATCCATGAATGTAATAGAACATGCACAGGGCAAAGTTATGAAAACTTTTTAGTCATAACCAAGCACCTTGAGGGCATGAGTTACAGGGCATGGTGACTCAGACCATAGTCTCAGGGATATCAATTGCCATTACTTAGTCCACAAAGATATTGTTCTGTATCCTGCTTTGGTGAGTATCGACTGGCGTCTTCAAAGCTTGTGAGTGGACATCTAAGGTGCAACTATTTGTCTCTCCCCATCTGGAGCAAGAAGAATGAAGAAAATTGAGGAGGCAAGGAAACAATTGGTCCAAAGGAACAACGGACTATGGAACCTCAGCCTCTGTGACCCTGAGACCAGAACTAGATGGTGCCCAGCTACCACTGCTGATATCTCTGAAAAGGATCATAATAGGACATCTCAGATAGAGCGGGAGAAAATTCAAAATCATAAAAAGATCAGGCTTACTTATCAGATAAAGACTGGGGGAACCCTTAAGATTATGGCCCTTAGACACCCTTCAAGCTGGAGGGGATTGACCTCAACCCCTGTGGCTCATCTTTCAGTTAATTGCTAGACAGTCCTATAAAGTGAGCAGCAATATTAGAATATGCACTCATTAGAAAAATCAACTGTATGAAATCAAGAAAGTAGCATTTCCCCAGGGATAAAGCAAGGAAGATGGAAGGGGATGGGAGAGAAAACCAAGAGAAGGAGTGGGTACAGGGAGGAAGTAGGAGGAAAGCTTTTGCCTATGGGGATTGCAGTGAATGACATAAAACAAAATGTGTATGGATTGTTGAATGGGAAATGAATTTGTTCTGTAAACTTTTACTGAAATCACAATTAAAAAAAAAAAAAAAAAGGAAGGGTTTGATGATACATGCTCCAACATCAATGAACCTTGAATACATTATACTGAATGAAAGAAATCAGATCTTTTTAAAAAGTCATATGCTGTAAAATTTTATGTATATGAAATATTTAGAGTAGGCTACTCCATAGAGACAGAAATCACATTATTGGTTTCCAGGGACAGATAGTTCAGAGGAACATATAGTGACTACTAACAGGAGAGGGCTTTCATTTTTGGGGTGATGAAAATTTTCTGGAATTAGATAATGGTGTCCATTGAACAACTTTGTTAAAGTACTAAAAACTACTAAATTGTATATTTGAAAAAGATAAATTTCATGGTATATGAATTATATTTTAATTGAAATGTTATTATAATTCTTTAAAAATGTTTAAAAAGGAAGGTAATCTAATTTTAAGATTATGCTCAAGGCCACATTACTTCAACGTAGTTGAAATGCAATACAACTGAGTCTAATTTGGTGTAGACTGACATTGAGCAATCAATGGAAAATTCAAACAGATTTTCAGGGGAGAGTTGAGATTCAGCATATAAGTAAGAAAATTGAACTATGTACTATTACATTCTCAGTACAAGCTTCACCTTAAATAAACAAGATTGTCCCTAAATCTCTAGTAATCTCAGATGGAAAGGAGGGAGGGATCTTTGGCTTGATTTTCACATGAGGTCAAAAAATGATTTCCATCCTGTGCTTTCTTTAAGTAATGTGTCAAATTAATTAAAAAAAAAAAAAAAAAAAGCCTAATCAGGACTTCAGAAGAATCTGAACAAATTTCATTCAAATATTTTGTTCTAATATAATTCTTAGAAGAAATAAATCATTTTTCATATGATATTATTTTTCTCTCTTCAAATAGGCTTCTAATTATATTAAATAATCTTATTAGTCATATAGGATGATGATTTTGAACATAGAAAATTAATATCAGACTTGTTTGCTTCAAAATGCCTAACAGTACTGTTGGTTATGACTCATTAATTATTTCTCAATTATTTAATTAAAACTTCATATTGTCCTCTTACTATTTTTCAAATTTACTAACTTTTCTTGGATCCAGCTCTTTCTGTTCCTTAATTTTGTACCTAATACAAGCCAAAGAATTTCAATATATTAGTTCCATGATGGTTTTACTCTTATTTGTGTCATTCCATCTAAAACTATTTTGGACTTTCAATGTGTAAACATTGTCTTCCTATTCTCAGTGGTACCTCTTTTATTTTATTGATTAAAGGCCGACTCAACGGCACATAACAACAAACAACAAGTCATTAAGTGGCAAATATAAGAGAGATGTTACAACAAAAATCAGGTATGGTGACCGGATTGGGCACAGTTTGCACAGAGAACTGCCACTCCACTCCCAGTGAGAAAGATGTCCATCATACAGGCATTGCAGCAAATGACAACAAGATCAAAGGAGAAACAATGAAAATTGCAACTAAAGCTAATCAGAGAAGCTGTTATCATTAGATCTATTTGTTAAAATGATCATTTTTTCCATTATGCACTAATTACATATGATACTAATCTTTCTTATATATACAGGTAAGATACCATTATTATTTAAAGGAAAATCTTTAGGAACTCTGGTGGTGTAGTGCCTAAGGCATTTGACTGCTAACCAGAAGGCTGGCAGACCCACCAGCCACTAACATATAACTAGCAAAATCATTTCATGATGTGAAATTTTTTCCATAATTTATTTAAACAAAATAATTAATATTCACAACATTTACTTTCTTAATAAATACGGCAACTTACTCCTTTAAATTATTTGTAGCATTAGGAACTGAACTTAATTACACATTAAAATGTAAATGGGAGAGTCAGCATTTTTATTGCTTGTTTTTTTCCTGAGATCAGAGCCAGAAGTTAACGTCCTGAACATGCCGGAAGGTAGAAAAGCACGGAAAAATAAAAAGGTAATCATAGCACTTCTCACTTCACATAAAGGTTTAAAGTATTTCAGCCTGTATTTGCTAATGAAAACAGAATAATGCATTGGAATAATTATTAGTTTTCAACAGTGTCATTCCAGTCTATAGTCCAGTTGACCACTGGTTCCTAAAGAATAGTTTTGTTGTGTGGTTAATTTTGGGATTAAATAAATTCACATTTTTACTTTTTTTTCTTTCACTCATTTTCCTCTAGAGCTTTTGAGAATGTTAGTAAAATCATCATATACATTATCCTTGAAAGAAAGCTACTGTTGAGAGTAGAAAGGATGCTAGTAATAATTACCCAAGGCTGTCAGCATAAACCCAGATAGTCTCAAGGAAACTAGAACAGGAGGTCAACATAACTACATATGTTAATATTCTTCTTTCTGATTTTGAGCCCTAAATGTTAAACACAAACTGAGTGTCAAAGTGTTCTATAAATTTGTCTCCAAAAAGAAACTTATCAGTTCTGAATAATATATTTTCTAAAAATTTCAAGGTGTCTATTTATAGAATATATGATTTTATACATAGAAAATCCCAAAGACCCCAGTAAGAAAATTCCTAGAAATAATTGATAGTTTCAGCAAAGTGGCAGAGTATAAGATCAACCTACAAAGATCAGTTAGATTCCTCTACACTAACGAAGAGACCTCTGAAAAGGAAATAAGGAAAACAATACCGTTTATAATAACCATCTAAAAGATGAAGTACTTAGGAATAAATCTAAACAGAGAGACAAAAGACCCATATACAAAGAAAACTGCAAGTGCTCACTTGTCTATGGCAAGACATTTGGAAGACAGTTACCTGGCCAGCCAACTGGAGAGATCCATATTTGCGCCCATTCCAGAGAGAGATGGTCCAATAGAATGCAGAAGTTATCATACAATATCATTAATATCATATGTAAGTAAATTTCCAAGGAAGGTAATTCAAAAACGATTGCAGCAGCACATCAACAAGAAATTGCCGGAAATTAAAGCTGAAGTCAGAAAAGGACGTGGAACAAGGTCCATATCAGATGAATTTTGGCTGCCAGCAGAGAATATCAGAAAAATATTTACCTGTGTTTTCTTGAATATGCAAAGGCATTCAACTGTGTGGATCGTAACAAATGTCCATAACAATGTGAAGAATGGGAATTACAGAACACTTTCATTATTCTTATGAAGAACCTGTACGCAGACCAAGAAGAAGTCATAATATATGTATTATACCCTAATTACCAAGAAGCCCAGAAACAAATTTAATTATATATGTATATTTTTGTTGATAGTATATTTTTCTTCCTTTCTTTACTCCTTATTTTTAATTTCTACTCCATTCTGAAAGGCTATCACCTTTCTTTGCAGCTATTGCCATAGTTTTAGAAAAAGGAAGGTGAAAAAAATTAATTGCCAATGAGGTAAAGCCCAAATGTTCAGCAACAATGTATTATGATCCAAATATAGCAATGTTATTCATATAAAGCATTAAATAAATAAATTTTCTTCCAAACTCTAGTTTGGTTATACTGGTTTATATTGGTTTATAGTTGGTTTCTATCACCATGATTACCAAAATAATCAAAACCATACGAGTAATTTTCAATTTGATGTTATTTTCCTCCCAATTATTGGGACTCTCCCTTTCGCACAGAACTGCCATTGACTGCATAAGAAGCTTTGTGTGTAGGGGAATCACGTGGCTACTGAAGAGAAGATAAATATCCTTTCTATTTAACCTCTGTTCTCAAAGCTTCTTTATTAGACATTAGCCTTCTGAAAGCAATAGATGTTCCTAAACAAGACCAAAAAAAAATTACTTATAGAAATCTCAGTGTCCCCTTTCTTTTGTACTTTAGAATATTCTTGTTGTTGTTGTTGTTATGTGCCATCGAGTCGGCCCCGACTCATTGCGACCATTCCTTGGATTTCCGAGGCAGTATCACCACCAGCCACTCCTCGGAAGGAAGGTTGGGCAATCCTACTTCCGTAGTGATACTGCCTCGGAAACCCAAGGAGGGGTCGCTATGAGTCGGGGCGACTCGACGGCACATAACAACAACAACATCACTACGGAAGTAGGATTGCCCAACCTTCCTTCCGAGGAGTGGCTGGTGGGTTTGAAGTGCCAGCCTTCTGGTTAGCAGTCAAGTGCTTTAGCCACTATGCTACCAGAGCTCCTTAGAATATTCTAGTATATTCTAGTATATTTAAATACTGTTACCACATCCATTGAATTTTCTTTTACAAAACATCAAAATTAAAAACTATATTTGACAGTTAAATTAAGAACCAAATTGGTCAACAAAAAGAACAATCTTATAAAACTATTTACACATGACTCTATGGACAAATGGATATATGTAAAATTATATACCCTCACTCAATCCAATGTCCCATGCGTTCAAATGCAAATATATTGTCATCAGCTTGAAACTCATATTAAGGTCCTGATTGTCTTTCATTTCCATATGTCTTTTTCAATACCCTTCTGGGGAACTTCTAGGCAGGAACCATGAGACAGATGATGTCTAGATATAAAATTAGGAAAACTAAAATGATTTTTTAGAAAGCTGAGTTTTAGGAAATTTGCTCTATGTTTTCTCTTCAATGTCTTTGTTTACCAAGTACATCTATCTCTTAAGACAGTGGTTCTCAAGCATAGGTGAGGTTGCTCCTGAATGGATATTTAGCAATGTATGGACACATTTTGCTTTTCATGACTTTTTTAAGAGGTGGGGAGTTGCTACTGGCATAGAGTGGGTAGAGCACAGGGATGCTTTTAAATATCCTAAAATACCCAGGGAACCCTTATCCATAATGTCAAAAATAATCCATTTTGAGAAACCTTGCTCTAGATCAAGGATAGGTTTTAATCCTTAGAGTCCACTGTAATCAGTGAGAGCTGGCAGATGTGCCTCTTTTTTTTCTTTTTTAAACAAAGATATTGGGCTATATACAATCATGAGGAAATCAATATGGGAATTTGAGTGATATCTAGCATGGATGAAAAATTAGGACAGGTAGTTGTAAGCCTCTAATTCATCTAACAACCTACCAATCCAAATCAAACCTATTGCCATCCAGTTGGTTCTGATTCATAGCTACCCTGTAACCAAAAACAACCAAAGTCACTGCAATCGGGTCGACCCAACTCATAACGAACGACCCCTCCTTGGGTTTCCAAGGCAGTATCACTATGGAAGTAGATCACCTAACCCTACAAGACAGAGTGAAAATGCCCCACAGGGTTTCTTTCTCCCACTTTGCAGCTGATACGTTTAAACTGCAGACCTTTTGGTTAACAGCCATTAGGTACTATACAACCAGAGTCCTAACAATTTAAGAACTTGTCATTTGGTTAATTCCTTCTCTTCTGGCTGCTAATTTTTCCCCATGTATTTTGACAAAGAAAAGTTAATGTAAGACAGAAAAAAAAATGTGAAATCTATTTGAGTTTAAGGGCTTTGTTTTGTCTCAGAGGCTTCATAAGTAATTCGTTTCCATTGGGGGAATTCCACTAGCTGCCTTTTACAAGCATTCATAAACACCTGAAAGCCTACCACTATTGTTAACTGTACAATGGAAATAAAAATTAAAACTACATATTTGAGATTTTAACAAGAAATCATTAAGCTCAATGGCTTTGTTTACATATAGATCACTACTGGTTTCTTCATTTATTTTTTCACTTATAACAGAAAAACAAAAACAGAAATTAACATCGTCAAGTTTAGCAGAATTTTTGAAAAGTATTTTCTAGGTTATGGTTACTGACACATGAAATGTAATGCATATTTTCTTTAGCAATCATAGAGTGTAGAATGTTCAATATTATCCAAAAATATTATCTTCATGATGATGTCCAGAATCTGACAGGTTTGACTTCCTAAAGCAGCAAGCAACAAAAACATGTTTTGCAGAAAATGATACAGCGTATGCCAAGTTGTGGTGGTAATTATCATCAGCTTTTATGTTTAATGATGATAGGATGTTATTACAGCCATCATATCTAGTCACTGTCTTATAATCAAGTTTAAACATAGTCCTGGGGTAGTTGAGCCCAGCTCTGTGATTTAGTGAACAAAAAAAAAAAAAGCATTTGAAAAAAAAAAAGAGAAAAAAAAAAAAATCCTCTGTAAATCTTCACCCAAAAATAAAAAAAAAAAAAAAAAGCATTTCATGAAAGGTTCTAAACATACCAAAGGAGCAAAACAAAGTCATTTGCACAGAGGTATAATTAAAACCCAGTTTGCCCCTTTAAGTTTCTCTCCCTGATGTTAATGCCTAGAGGAAACCAGTCTCTTCCTAGTACTACATACATTATCAGTTCCATCATTATCACATAGCTTTTCTCCTCAACTTTTCCAATGATTTCCTGTCACTCTCTGAGTAAAACACAAGTCCTTATGATGGCCCACCATGTCCTACACAATCCAGGTAGTCATCAGCTTCCTGACTACATCTCCTACTTCTCTCATTCTTGCTTAGTTTCTTTTTTATTTAGCTTTACTAGTCTGAGTGGAGCTCTGGTAGCATAGTGCCTAAGGCACTTGACTGCTAACCAGAAGGCTGGCGGTTCAAACCCACCAGCCACTCCTCGGAAGGAAGGTT
>NW_006921706.1:563839-591307 GCF_000298275.1 Orycteropus afer afer
CTGGCGGTTCAAACCCACCAGCCACTCCTCGGAAGGAAGGTTGGGCAATCCTACTTCCATAGTGATACTGCCTCGAAAACCCAAGGAGGGGTCGCGTGAGTTGGGACCAACTCGACCGCATATAACAACAACAACAACAAGTCTGAGTTGGAGGAATTCTGGTAGTGTAGTGCCTAAAGTATTTGACTGCTAACCAGAAGGCTGGGGCTTCAAACCCACCAACTACTCTTCAGAAGGAAGATGGGGCAATCTACTTCTGTAGACACTGCCTCAGAAACCCAAAGAGGGGTTGCTATGAGTCTACTCAACTCAACGGCAGTGAGCTTAGTTTGGTTTTGGTCTGAGGTGGAA
This sequence comes from Orycteropus afer afer, assembly GCF_000298275.1. Taxonomy (NCBI): domain Eukaryota; kingdom Metazoa; phylum Chordata; class Mammalia; order Tubulidentata; family Orycteropodidae; genus Orycteropus; species Orycteropus afer. The sequence continues at coordinate 564,191 of NW_006921706.1, forward strand.
TCAACTAGTCAGCAATGGGTTTGATATTTTGTTTGTTTTTTTAGTTTGGTCTCCCTGCTACTCCTCTAAAAATGTAAACATGTGTCAGGAACTTTAATTTACTATTTACCCTGCTTAGAATGCTCTCCTCCTAAATTTTTGTATAATCCACTCTCTCAATTCTTTACTATCTTTCTTAAAATGAAACCTTGACCATCTAAAAATATAATTCCCCCATTCCTTGTTTAATCAAACCTTAATAACCCTCCTATCCTGCTTTCATTTTCCACATAATGGTATATTCCTTTCTCCATTATGTTGGGTTATTTTTCCTATGTAGTCTACTACTCATCTGTCACTTTGTTGTACTGGTGTGGCTTGTAGGTTGCTGTGATGCAGAAAGCTATGGCACCAGTATTTCAAATACCAGCAGTGTCACCCATAGTGGAGAACTTTCATCAGAGCTTCCAGACTAAGACAAACTAGGAAGAAGGATGAGGCCATCTACTTCTGAAAAAAATTGGCCACTGAAAACTATATGAATAGCAGTGAGACACTGTCTGATATTAGTCTGAGTAAAGCGTGCATTAATTGGAACCATTTTACATTATGTATTTTCACACCATTGAACCTAACATACTTAAATCAATCTAAATTCATTATTTAATCACAAATCACATGAGATCACACCAAAGGAAAAAAAAAAAAAAAAAGAAACCCACTGTCATGGAGACCATTCAACTCATAGTGACCCCCATTTGTGTTTCCAAGGCTGTAAATCTTCATAGAAGAAGATTGCTTCATTCTCTCTGCAGACCAGTTGGTAGGTTTGAACTTCCCATCTTCTGGTTAGCAGCTAAATGCTTTACCTATTACACCACCAGAGCTCCTTATAAGATCATGCAGGCTTGTTATTTCTATTCATCTTATACAGGATCTAAGGAGTTCTGGTGGCACCATGGTTAAAGCATTGCTCTGCTACCCAACAGCTGCTCTGCAGGAGAAAGATGAGACAGTCTGATTCCATGAAGATTTACAGCCTTAGAAACCCTATGGGGCAGTTCTACTCTGCCCTGCGGAGTTGCTATGAGTCAGAATCCACTCAACTGCAGTGGATGGTTGTTCTGGTTACCTAGTGCACTCTGACAAGAATATACCACAAATGGGATGGCTTTAACAAACAGGAGTTTATTCCTACAATTTGGAAGCTTTAAGTCCAAGTTCAAAGTGCCAGGCTCTAGGGGCTGGGTAAAAGCCCCTCAACCTTGGGGTCCAGCTCTGCCTCCTGCTCCCGGCCCACTGGAGCTAGAGGCATTTCTTCACTCAGACAGTTGCTGGCTGCTGAGGCTGAGAAGCCCCAAGGTTGACAAGTCAAAAGGCACAGTCCCAATGTTACCAAACCACATAGCAGGCCATTAACTTAAGTCCATTCTAAGTCCCAAGGTCGGCAGAGCATAGCAGGCTACTGAGCAATGACACACGGCTACATGAAGGGTCCAAGCGTGCCATAGGCTAGAAACCATTCCCAAGGCTTCTCCTTATATACAGGAAGCAGACCACATCCCAAAGGCAGCTACTCAGCTGCTTGTGGTAGATCCCCCCATGGAGTTGATTGCCTGTCTCATCATGGAGAATAACTACCACCAGTTGCCCAGACACTCAACCAGGCCCAGCCAAGTTGACACACAAACATAACTACTACAGTGGTTATACAGGATATCATTTTGGTGAGTTTCCCTGCTATGCAGCAATATTTTTATATTAGCCAAAATGAGGGGATATATAATTCACCCATTCATAAAAATCATATGATGGCAAACAGTGATTTTACAATAATTCTAGTTATTTTGCTCCGCTTCCTTTTGAATTACTTTTATTAAGGAATATTATCAAACCACTTTCAACAACAACAACTCACTGCCATCAAGTCAGATCCGACTCATAGTGACCCCTCCTTGGGTTTCCGAGGCAATAACACTACAGAAGTAGATTGCCACTTTAGTGATCTTTATATTTCCAGCTTCTTGAATAGTGCCAGGAATATACTAAATAATAAGTAAATGTTCATTACATTAAAGAAAGAGTAAATTAGCATTTAAAAAAAGGGGGTGGGGTACCAGGTTTGCTGGTCTGCTAGAGCCTGATGGAACCATTGAGACTATGGACGCTAGCTGCCCTTCAGGTCTGGAATTGAACCCAATCCTGTGGCTTTCAGACAAACAAAAGACAGGCATATGAGCTAACCATTTACATTAGGTAGATAAACTCCTTGGGGAGATCCATCATGAGAGAATAGAAGGGCTGTGTATGCACAAGGAGATAGCTTGGAGGGCAGGAGTGCATGGGTGGGAAGGACACAGGGAAGAAGTAACTATGGTGAGGAAGTGGGAGGGGAGCTGTTGCATTGTGGGAAATTATAGTTAACGTCAGGAGACAAAGTGTATGTGAGCTGTTGTATGGAAAGTGAATTTGCTTTGTAAATTTTCATCCAAATCACAATTAAAAAAAACAAAAAGGAGTAGATTATTAGTAACAGAATAATTCCTAAATCCATCTTTGACAAAAATTGCAGTCTACTTTGTGTCTTTCCCCTACTTCAAAAATACGTAAATACTTAAACCAATTAGTTTCTATGAATGACCTTTTTATAAATATTTAATTATTCTATAAATATTTAAAATAATCCCTTTTTTTCTCTTTCTAACTTGTCCTTAGACTTTGATCCACTTAAAAATAATCCCTTGCCCTAGCTGAAGGTATGATCAGTTAGACAAATATAATTCCAAATTTATAGAAGCCTTGGTTGTGGTGGTACTTTTTTTTTGTTGTTATTTATTGCTATTGAGTTAATTATGATTCACATTGCCTCTATGCATCACGAAACAGAATGTTACCTGGCCGTGTGCCACCCGTTTGATCAGATGCAGATCAATGTTCTGTTGGAATCTATAGAGTTTTCATTGACTGATATTTGGAGGTAAATTGCCAAGCCTTTCTTCCTATTTTGTCTTAGTCTGAACCATCCACTGAAACTTCTGCATGGTGCATGAACATGCAAGCCACCACAGTATGGCAAACTGACAGATGGTTGATGGTGGGATGTGAGATACTGAGGGTTTAGCAAAGTTGAAATCATGATACTGACTCCAGGAATAGAAAAGAAATCACCACTATGACTAGGCATTATAATAGGTGATTTTTTGTTTTCTATGTAACTTAGCTAACAAACATATGAGGCAATATTCTAATTTTATGGAGAAAACTGAGTTTTAAATCATTTATAATTTGCTGAACAAACTCAAAACATCAAGTCAGTTCTGACTCATAGCGACTCCCACTGGGTTTCCAAGGTGGTGAATCTTTACGGAAGTAGATTGTCCTATCTTCCTTCCATGGAGCAGCTGGTGGATTTGAACTGCCAACCTTCTTGTTAGCTGTCATGGAATTGGCAGAAATAGCATCCAGAACTTATGGGGTGGGCTTCCCAAACTTTTGTTGTCTTTACAATTCTACAAGTACCTTCTTGTGAGACAATGGCAGCTCCATCAAAATTCATCATCCTTGATTGTGTGGACTCAATCCAAAAGAGAAGATAAATATTTATAAATGCTCTTCCCATTATGAATGCCTCCGAAATAACGAACTCCTACATAACTGCTATAAAAATGATAAGTACACCTCCAGAATGGGCCCAATTATAGGTTTTGTTAACAAAATCTGTTCAAAGGATATTGCTTTATTTAGGCATCTTTTCTTTTGTACATAATATTCCTGCTGCCACAAATACCATCTCAGGTGGTTTCCCTAAATACAAATGAGTACTAACCTCCTAAAAGCAATATATGGAAAGTTCATTGAAAAGAAAGTAATGGAGAAAACTCTGCTATTAAGCAAATTATAATAACCAGAGTTTCAGTTTTTTTCTTTGCTCCCATAAAGAATGAAGAAATGTATATGCAATCAAGTATTGTATCAAAGAAAGCTGTTTTAAGCCAAGATTCTTTATTTCTTGTCAAGGCTAATACCAGCTGATGTAACATATATGCATATGATTGATAGATTCATTTTATAGCATCTGTAGGGAACTTCATGCTTCTATATTGATTTAAAGACATTCCCCTTGTTGAAAAAGCCAGCTTGATCCTGGATCTGCAGACATTAGTTTGGGAGGAGACTTTGATCCCAGTGTGCAGGGAAAAAAGAATTATGGTGCTTTGCATAAAGACTTGCTCAGGCTTTAAAGAGGGCCTCAGATGAGTCTCATTTATAATTGTTGCCTGAGAGCCTGTGGATAACAGTGGCACTCAGGGTGACTGAGGAGACAGCCTCTGCCTGCCCCTCAGCAGGTGGCTGAAAGACATCACCTCATCCATCTGCAAATTAATGGAGTTGGAGAAGCACTCCACTTAACAACACAGTCCGATTGCCCAAATCCCATGGAAATAAAAGTAACTATTATTTGCGCAACAATGAAGAGGGTCACTAGAAGGGTAATTACAAAAGCAACCATAAAAGGCAACATAGTACAACAACAAAAATAAGATGATAAAATAGAATGTTTATTGGTATTTTCAAGTGTGTTTTCTTAACAGTTTTGGCTCTTTTTAACCTTCATTTTATTTTTCCATGTTAGTTATATTTTTTGAAAACCAAATTAGAACCTGCTCATTTGAGAAAACTTCATGAAAAAGCATCTCTGCCTTCATTGTCAAGGGACTGAAAGAGTTCAAATCAAGCATGAAGATGGCCAGGAGACAATAGGTTCTTAAAGGGAGTGTCACATACCACAGAAGAGCCAAATCTGAAAAGCATTTTAGCAATGTGTGCTGCAAAAATCCCTTAAAATTGTTCTATCCATAGACCACCAAAACCAGCTTCCATCTTGGAAAATTCTTCCCAGCCTCTTTAGAATGATGCCTGCATTTCTTTTCATCTCATTTCTTCCTAACATTAACTCTTTGGTGAGGCAGCTTCAAACAAGGAGAAATGAAATGCCTGTGACTTTCCCTTACCAGCACACATCCGTGTTTGCAGAGAGAGTTTCACTCAGCTCCTTCCCTTTTGCAGTACATGGTATAATGAAAGATAATAAATATGTGACTATAAGTTAGTGGAAACTGATTTTCTACCTATAATTTAAAGTTATTAATCCAGCATTGTAATTCAAACATGTAAAGTCCCTGGTTGTTGTTGTTGTTGTTATGTGCTGTCGAGTCGGCCCGACTCATAGTGACCCCTCCTTGGATTTCCGAGGCAGTATCACTACGGAAGTAGGATTGCCCAACCTTCCTTCCGAGGAGTGGCTGATGGGTTTGAACCGCCAACCTTCTGGTTAGCAGTCAAGTGCTTTAGCCACTATGCTACCAGAGCTCCCTGGTAGAGTGCTGCAAATATGAATTGCTGCCATAACCCAATATTGGAATATTCTCAAAGTATTTATGAGTCACTCACAAAAATCAATCTCATCACCTCAATTAAACCCAACTTGATCAACCATCTCATTCATCAGATTTGGTTGCAAATGCCTGTTTACTCAAATTGAATTCTTTTTCAAAGTATGCAGGTCTTCCATTACTGACTCACTGAGGATGTATTTGTAAATGCCACCGGCAGATTCCAAAAGAATAGCTCAGAAATAATTGACAACAATGGAAGCATCTTTGGGCAAATACATATTTATCACCATAACAAGAATTATGTTGAAAGCTAGCTCATGCCTTTGGATATACATTTTTATATAATACTTTGAAAATAGTACCATAGCTCTGCTGAGCATACTTTTAGATCTTACTGATCTCAGTACCTCTTAAACATACAGATGATGCTATAGGTTGACAGTTATGCCCTTGGTAGTTTGCAAGGAAAAGATCTGTAGTTTATGAAATCTAATTTAGAATATATTAGAGTACTGACCTCACAAATTTTAGAGTAGACATTTATAGCTAATATTAATAATTAGTATTTTTTCAATGTTATAGTCTAGTTGATTTATTTTGGGTACTTGTTCAAAATTATATACATGAATCAAATCATACCATTCATAAAACACTTTTGGTTATTTGTCATTTTTATGCCTATGTTACAGATGGCAGGGGAGGCAAAAAAACAAGATTATGTACCTTATAAGAGAAATAAAATAATTTGCCAAAAGTTAGTGACCTGGTATTTAAAGACAGGTAGTCTGATTTCAAGGTTTACTCTTTTAACCATTATTCTTTTTTGTTTTTTAAATTTATTATGTATCTTACCATAGGATATTAATATTAATAGATAATAAGATAGATAGGAGCTCTGGTAGCACAGTGCCTACTTGCACTTGACTGCTAGCCATTAGGCTGCCAGTTCAAACCCACCAGCCTCAGAAGGAAGGTTGGGCAATCTATTTCCATAGTGATACTGCCTAGGAAACCCAAGCAGGGGTCGCTATGAGTCGGGGCTGACTCTATAGCACATAACAACAACAACAACAATAAGATAGATAGATTTATAGCCAAGAAACTCTTGGGGAAGTTCTACATTGTCAGATGGGGTCACTATGAGTTGGAATCAACTTGATGGCCCCCAATAAATAGATTTTAAAGACCAAGAACTCGAAAAATAATACAACCGCCTAGATGACCCCTGATTAGGATTTTATAAAGCAGAAAGAAGTTATGGTTCTAAAATATTTTTTAATGTCGTCTTCCAATAGAACTTAACTGGATTTACTTGCTTGAAATAGTACACTGGGGGATGGGGCAAGGTAGTACAGGGAAGTAGAGCATACATTAATTTGATATCTGATAGTACTAAGTTCAAGCTTAGATTCTGCCACTTACTAACTATTCTACTTGGCTAAATTATGTAACTTCAACTTCCTCATCTTTAATGTAAACCTAATACCACATTCTCAGTGTTATTGTAAGTAGTAAGTTGAATTTGTATAAATTGCCACCATTATTGCTTTTAATTGAAAATGATATTTCTCTATGTAGAGGAGGAGAGAGAGTGAAGTCTGTTTCTCCTTTCCCCTAAAAAAACTGCACTTAGGAGCATAGTCCAAGGAAAATATACTTTCCTTCCTGTTTTCTGTTTGAACTGTATTTTTCATATGCCTTTGTAGTCTACTGTATCTCCCATGAGATTAATTTAATGTGTTTTTAACAACTCTTTCATATCAATAGCAAAAACACTAAACACAACCAGATGTAATAGCACCTCCCGAAAATGTCCTGGCAACCACAGTAAATAATTCCTTTGCTACTTCTCCTGTGTTCTAACCCTGAATAACTTCTAATAAGTTCCCAGTGACAGGGATCAAAAAATGAAAGGCTTTCTGTGGATCTGCATGTTAAAGAACTCTTGGTGATGGAATGGTTAAGCTCTGGGCTGCTAACAAAAAAGTTAGCCATTTGTACCCACCCCATGGCTCCATGAGAGAAAGACCTGGCAATCTGCTTCCATAAAGATTGCAGCCAAAAAAAACCATAATTGGTAGTTTTACTCTGTCACAACCATACCTAACAACAGCAGGCGTTAAAGATCCAGGGAAGAATTATTCAGGGAAACTCTAAAACTAATCTTAGGGGATTCTGATTTGAAACATGCCCCCAGGTTATCACCATTCACAGAGCCTTAGAGGTACCATGCTTAAGATAAAATATTTTGGAATAACTTATGTCCCATCATATCACAGTCTGGACAAGCAATGATATCAGAAGCTATGAAGTTAACATAGCTCTGGTTAGTTACACATATATTATCAAGACCAAATTCTGATTTTATTTTAAAGAAATAAAATATTTTGTTTTAAATTTAGATTTCTATTTGAAATGTTTTACTCTTCCAAACAGATGTTATTTCATCTTTCCTTTTTTTTTTTAGTATCATTGATTTAGAAATGAAAGAGGATCCTAATTGTTATGTGTACACACACACAAAAAAAAAATCACTGCCACTGAGTCATACCTGACTCATACTGATTCCTCTTTGGGTTTCTGAGGCTGTATCACTACTGAAGTAGATTGCCCAAACTTCCTTCTGAGGAATGGCTGGTGGGTTTGAACCCCCAGCTTTCTGGTTAACAGTCAAATGTCTAAGGCACTACACCACCAGAGCTCTTATTGCTATATGCAATAACCCAAATATTTCTAACTTAAAACAGTAGCTAGTAAAAGCAACCACTGGTTATTGAGACCTTGCCAAGTGCCAGTCACTATGCTTATTATTTTAAATGCACTTTCCTAGCTAATCTTTACAACAAAGATAACCCACTGCCTTTGAGTCAGGTCTGACTCATAGCTACCCCTCCTTGGGTTTCCAAGGCAATATCACTATGGAAGTAGATTGCCCAATCTTCCTTCCAGGGACTGGCTGGTGGGTATGAACCGCCAGCCTTCTGGTTAGCAGTCAGATGCCTTAGGCACTACACCACCAGAGCTAGGAAAAAATTATTGCCATATTTCATCTATTCTAAAATGCACATTTTTTCACATATTAGCCTCTGAAGTAGTGATGCATTAGTAAATTACTATGCTTTACAATCTCTATGAGGCTATTATATGAAAAATAATGTAGTTAGTTGCTGCTTAGTTAGCTCCAACTCTTGAAAAATTACACATAACAGAACTAAATGTTGCTTGGACCAGCCCCATCTATATAATTGTTAAAAATAACAGAGCAAAGGACCAGTACCCATTAAATGCAGAAAAGATAGTTTCTTTAACAAATGAGATATCTATTTGCATAAAAGTGAAACAGGATCTATATTTCACACCATATACAAAAACTAACTCAAGATGGATCAAAGACCTAAATGCAAACCCTAAAACTCTAAAGATTATCAGAGAAAAAATAGGGGCAAATTTAGGGGCCCTAGTACACGGCATAAATACACTATTAAACATAAATTTAACAAGTACAAACTGCAGAAGAAAAACTAGATGACTGTTGTTGATATTAGGTGCTGTCAAGTCATCTCTGAATCACAGTGGTCTTATGCACATCAGAACAAAACACTGCCCGTCCTGTGCCAGCCTCGCAATCCTTGCTATACCTAAGTCCATCATTGTAGTGACTGTGTTCATCCACCTGGCTGAGAGCCTTCCCTGCTTTTCTTCACCAAACATGATATCCTTCTCCAGAGAATGGTTCCTTCTGACAACACAACCAGAGTAGGCGAGACAAAGTCTGGCCACTCTCTTCCAAGAAGCACTCTAGCTGCCCTTCCTCCAGGACAGACTTGTTAGTTCTTTTGGCAGTCCATGACACTTTCAGTATTTTTCACCAGTACCACAACTCAAAAGCATCAATTCTTCTTTGGTCTTCCTTATTTATTGTCCAGCTCTCACATGCATATGAGGCGATTGAAAATACCGTGGCTTGGGTTAGTCGCACCTTAGTCTTCAAGGAGATATCTTTCCTCTTCAGCGCTTGAAAGAGGCCTTTTACAGCAGATTTGTCCAGTGCAATATGTCGTCTGATGTCTTGACTGCTGCTTCCGTTAGTGTTGATTGTAGAACCAAGTCTTTTCAACTTCAATCTTTTTTCCATTTATTGTGATGCTGCTTATTGGTCCAGCTGTGAACATTTTTGTTTTCTTTACATTGAGGATGAATCAAAAATGCTTGTAGCAGTATATTGACACAGAACTTCCAGAGATGTAGGCTGGATTCAGAAGAGGATGTGGAAGGAGGGATATCATTGCTGCTATCTTGATGATCTTGGCTCAAAGCAAAGAATGCCAGAAAGATGTTTACCTGTGTTTTATTGACTATGCAAAAGCATTCGATTGTGAGGATCATAACTAATTATAGATAACATTGAAAAGAATGAGAATTCCAGAACATTTAATTATACTCATGAGGAACCTGTACATAGACCAGGAGGCTGTCATTCAAACAGAACAAGGGGATACTGCATGCTTTAAAATCAAGAAGGGGATGCATCAGGTTTATATCCTTTTACCATACTTATTCAATCTGTATGATAAGCAAATCTGAGAAGCTAGACTATATGAAGAAGAATGTGGCATCAGGATTGGAGGAAGAGTCATTAACAACCTGCTGTATGCTGACAACACAATTTTGCTTGTTGAAAGTGAGGATGACTTGAAGCACTTACCGATGAAGATTGAAGACTAGTCTGCAATATGGATCGCACCTCAATATGAAGACCACAAAAATCCTCACAACTGGACCAATAAACAGCATCACGATAAGTGGAGAGAAGATTGAAGTTGTCAAAGACCTCATATTACTTGGTTCTACAATCAACACCTACAGAACCAGCAGTCAAGACAACAGACGAGATATTGGCCAAATCTGCTGCAAAAGGCCTCTTTCAGGTGCTAAAGAGCAAAGATATCTCCTTAAAGACTAAGGTAAGCCTAACACAAGCCATATGTTTTGATTACTTCTGTGCCATTTTGACAAGAATATACCACAAATGGGATGGTTTGAACAAACAGGATTTATTCTCTTACAATTTTGGAGGCTTTAAGTGCGAGTTCAAAGTGCCAGGCTCTAGGGCCTTGGTGAAAATCCCTCAACCTTGGGCTTCAGCTCTGCCTTCTGCTCCCAACCCACTGAAGCTGGAGGCTTTTCTTCACTCAGCTGCTGGCTGCTGAGGCTGACAAGCACAAGGTCAACAAGTAACAAGGCACAGTCGCAATATTACCAAACCACAGAGCAGGCCATTAATTCAATTCTATTGAAAGTCTCAGGATCACCAGAGCATGGCAGGCTGCTGAACAATGACTCAGCTCTGTGCAGGGTTCAAGCATGCCATAAGGCTCGAGACCATTCCCAAAGCTGCTTCTTATATACAGGAAGCAGCCCACATCCCTAAAACAGCTACTCAGCTGTTTGTGGTAGATCCCACCATGGAGCTGACTGCCCATCTTATCATGGGGAATAACTACACCAGCTGCTTAGTCACTCAACCAGGCCCAGCCAAGTTGACACACAACTACCATGCCATGGTATTTTCAATTACCTCATATGCATGTGAGAGCTGAACAATGAATAAGGAAGACTGAAGAAGAGTTGATCCTTTTCAGTTCTGGTGTTGGCCAAGAATGCTGAAAGTATCACAGACTGCTAAAAGAACTGACAAATCTGTCCTGGAGGAAGTATAGCTGGAATGCTCCTTTGAAGTGAGAATGGCCAGACTTCATCTCGCCTACTTTGGTTATGTGGTCAGAAGGGGCCATTCCCTGGAGAAGGATATCATGCTTGGTGAAGTGGAGGGTCAGCAAAAAAAGGGAAGGCCCTCAACAAGTTGGATTAATACAGTGGCTACAATGATGGGTTCAGATATACCAAGTACTGTGGAGTTGACACAGGACTGAGCAGTGTTTCATTCTGCTGTAGATAGGGTCACTATGAGTTGGAGACAACTCAATAGCACCTAACAACAACAATCCATACTGCAGACCTTACTCTTCAATTTTCATCAGTAAGTGCTTCCAGTCATCGTCACTTTCAGCAAGCAAAATTATGTTATCAGCGTATCACAGATTGTTAATGAGTCTTCCTGATGCCACATTCTTCTTCATATATATAGTTCAGCTTCTTGGATTATTTGCTCAGCATACAGATTGAAAAAGTATGGTGAAAGGATACAACCCTGACGCACTCCCTTCCTGATTTTAAACCATGTGGTATTCCCTTGTTCTGTTCAAATGACAACCTCCTGGTCTATGCACAGGTTCCTCATGAGTACAATTAAGTATTCTGGAATCCATTCTTCTCCTTGTTATCCATACTTGTTATGATCTACACAATCGAATGCTTTTGCATAGTCAATAAAACACAAGGAAACATATTTCTGGTTTTCTTTGCTTTCAGCCAAGATTCATCTGACATCAGCAATGTTATCCCTCCTTCCATGTCCTCTTCTGAATACAACTTGCATTTCTGGAAGTTCTCTGTCAATATACTGCTGCAACTATTTTTGAATTATCTTTAGTAAGGTTTACTTTCGTGTGACATTAATGATAATGTTTAATAATATCCACATTCTGTGGGATCACTTTTCTTTGGAGTGTGTACAAATAGGGATCTCTTCCAGTCGGTTGGCCAGGTAACTGTCTTCCAAATCTCTTGGCATAGCCAAGTGAGTGCCTCCAGTGTGGCAGCCATCTGTTGAAACATCTCAGTGCATATTCCATCAGTTCCTGGAGTCTTGTTTTTGGCCAATTCCTTCAGTGCAGCTTTGACGTCTTTCTTCAACACCATTGGTTCTTGATCATATGTCACCTCCTGAAACGGGTAAACATTAACTAATTCATTTTGGTACAGTGACTCTGTGTATTCCTTACATTTTCTTTTGATGTTTCCTGCATCATTCAATATTTTGCCCATAGAATCTTTCAATATTACAACTCAAGGCTTGAATTTTTTTCTTTAGTTATTTCAGCTCAAGAAATGCTGAGTGTGCTTTTCCCTTTTGGTTTTCTAACTCTAGGTCTTCTCACATTTCATTATAATAATAGACTTTGTTTTCTTAAGCTGTTTTTTGAAATCTTCTGTTCAGATATTTTATCTTATCACTTCCTTCCATTTGCTTTAGCTACTCTCCATTAGACGGCAAGTTTCAGGGTCTTTTCTGACATCCGTTTTGGTCTTTTCTTCCTTTCCTGTCTTTTTAATACCCTTTGCTTTCTTCATGGATGATGCTCTTGATGTCATTCCACAATTCCTCTGGTTTTGGGTCACTGGTGTTCAATACATGAAATCTATTCCTTAGATGGCCTCTAAATTCAAGAGGGATATAGTTAAGGTCATAGTTTGGCTCTTGTGGACTTTTCTTTTGTCTTCAGTTTCAACTGGAACTTGCATATGAGCAGTTGATGGTCTTGTTCCACAATCAGCCTCTGGCCTTGCTTTGACTGAAAATGATTAGACCCCCTAAAAATGGAACACTTATGCTCATTAAATGGCTTCACAAAAGAGTAAAAAGAATACTTATAGACAGGGGAAAAATTTTGGGAAATGACATATCAGACAAGAGACTAACTTCTAAAATTTATAGAAAACTTGAACAACTAAACAACAAAAAGATAAACAATCTAATTTAAAAATAGGCAGACGACTTGAACAGACACATCACCAGAAAAGACATTTAGGCAATCAACAAACACATGAGGAAATGCTCACGATCATTAGCCATTGTTGTTGTTGTTATGCGCCATCAAGTCAGACCCGATTCATAGTCGACCCCTCCTTGGGTTTCCAAGGCAGTATCACTTCGGAAGTAGATTGCCCCACCTTCCTTCTGAGGAGTGGCTGGTGGGTTTGAACCGCCAGCCTTCTAGTTAGCAGTCAAGTGCCTTAGGCACTACGCTACCAGGGCTCCTACGCTACCCATTGTTGTTGTTGTTGTTGTTGTTATGTGCCGTCGAGTCGGCCCCGACTCATAGCGACCCCTCCTTGGGTTTCCGAGGCAGTATCACTACGGAAGTAGGATTGCCCAACCTTCCTTCCGAGGAGTGGCTGGTGGGTTTGAACCGCCAGCCTTCTGGTTAGCAGTCAAGTGCTTTAGCCACTATGCTACCAGGCTCCTACGCTACCCATTAGAGAGATGCAAATCAAAACAACAATGATATATCATCTCACTCCAGCACTAATAGTAAAGTTCAGAAAAACAGAAAACCATAAATTTTGTTGAACATATGGAGGTACTGGAACCCTCATACACTGCGGATGGGACTGTAAAATGATGCAACTACTATGGAAAACAGTATAGTATTTACTTTAAAAGTTGGAAATACAAATACCATATGATCCAGCAATCTCACTACTAGGTATATAACCTACAGAAATAAGAACCATGACACAAATTGATATATGCACACCTATGTTCATGACAGCATTATTCACAATACCAAAGAGATGGAAACAACCTAAGTGCCCATCAATGGATGAATGAATAAATAAGATATGGTACATACATACAATGGAGTATTATGCAATGGTAGAGAATAACAATGAATCTGCAAAATGCCTTATAACATGGATGAACCTGGAGGCTATTATGTTGAGTGCAATTTTGTGAGTCAATCACAAAGGACAATTATTATATTCGAGTGCTGCCATTAAAAAGTCAAGAAAAGGTTTACACACAGAAAGTAATATTCTTCAAAGGTTATCAGGAGTGGGAGGGGAAGGGAGAATAAATCACTCACTAGAGGGTAGACATGTATTACTTGGGAGAAGGGAAAGGCAATATACAATAAGGGAGAGGTCAGCACAAAATGATCAAGGCAAAGGAAGACACTGAGTGGAGCACAAGAATTAAAGGCAATAGAGGTAAATACTATCACATACACAATGCTGTAAGAACAGTAGTCTTCAAGTGGATGCATAGGTACACACAAAATGTGAACAGCTGTGGGAAGTGAATGGGATATATCCATGAATATATATAGGTTAAATAGAAGATATTTCTACATATGTATTTTTATGTGCTACAAATATCTATCCATGAATATAATAGAACATATAGGGGATGAAGTTATGAAAACTTCTTAGCTGTAACCAAACACATTGACAGAATAAGTCATTGGGTCTGGGGCCCCAGGACCCTAGTCTTGGGGAACAACAAGGTCAATTGTCATAACATAGTTCACAAAGAAATGTCCTTCATCCTACTATAGTGAGTAGTGACTTGAGTCTTATAAGCTTATGAGCAGTCATTTAAGATGCAACTATTGGTCTCTCCCTGTCCTGAGAAAAAAATAGTGAAGAAAATCAAAGACACAAGAATACAATTAGTCCCAAGAACTAATGGACCATACATACCACAGTCTTTAGTACCTGAGACCAGAAGAGCTACATGATCCTAGGCTATCACTACGAACCACTTATACCAGAATCAAATAGAAGGTCCTGTACAGACTAGGAGAAAAATTTATAACAAAATAGAAAATCATGAAAAAGACTGACTTACTGGTTTGATGGAGACTGGTGTAATTTCCTTGACCATGCTTTCACACACCCTTCAAACATAGAACAGAACCCATCCTCAAGTTTCGTCTTATTAGTCAAAACAATAGATAGTCCTATGAAGTGAACAATAACACCTGTGAGGACAGTACTGTTCAGAACAATCAACCACACAAGACTTAAAAGGCAGCAATTGCCCAGGGATAAAGCTCGGAACAGATAGGAGAGAAAGAAGGGAAACCATAAACAGAGGGAAGAAGTGAGAAGAGTTACATTTTTGGCATTGCAATTAATGTCACAAAACAAAATGTGTATGAATTGTTGAATGGAAAACCAATTTGCACTGTAAACTTTCATCAAAGTCACAATAAAAAGTTTCTTTAAAAAAATAACAGGAGTATAAAAACATTTATTCTTTACATAGTCAAGTTTGGCAATAGTTGAATTTTGTTTTTGGTTCAGGGCAGAAAGTTAGAAAAGAAGCTAAGCTTATTCCTTCTTTCTAAACAAAACATAGACTCTAAATATGAAAACATTTTAGAAACACCTTAAACAATTTCCAAGAAACATGAGCATAACATACTTTGGCTCAGCTACAAGGGGGTGGTATTTTACATCATTTTTACTTTCAGATTGGTATCGCTACATCCTGGGGTTAAATTCAGAACAATGATCACTTTTAAGAGTAAACTATTGTATTATTACTACTAACACTGAGGTAAATTTTAATTTACCTCAGTGTTATACTTGGTAATATACTAACTACATTTAAAATATTCACGTATTTCATAAATTTTGATTTAGAAAGATACCTGTGTACAAAGTTTTCTCAAAATGTTTCTGGAAATTTCAGTTCTTTCATATTCCAATTTTTTAAATCTCAACATTATTAGTCATTAAGGCTAAAAATCATGCATGTTAATAGAGAATCCACTGGAAAGATTACTAAGTTAACATAGGATATGAGTTTTGTTTGTCTGATTCAAGCATGAGAGTTTATCATTTTGGATTTTGGGAAGATAACAAATTCATAAGACAACAGTTTCATTGAGAAAGAATATAGAAGAAAAACATTAGAAATAGTCCAAAGAAATACATTTCAGTAACTGTGGTACTTAAATAATAATTAAATTGAATATTGTCCTCCACCCACAGAACTAGACTTGGGGAATTTGGCAATTAAGTCCACAGTCATATTTTAGAAGGTACCCAGTGAATCTAAAAGCATTTTCAAATAATATTTTATGAATAATTATAAATCAAAAAAGAAATTCAACATGTGTCTCTCAGATGAAAGCAAGACAAAGCAAAGATTCATCACTAGAGTTCTGGAGAATCTAAGAAAGGAAGTATGGTTTTGTTCCTGTAAAAGAGTACATTATCGGGGGATATGTAATCCATACATGTATGGACATGCTCAATACAGGTTATCCTGTATTCTTCTTTTTCTTTGTGTCAGTGTAGTATCAAGTTTATGTTAAAAGCTAATTGATAAAGATCGTGTCTGTTTAGCCTGATATAAACAGAAATAGCTCATTGCACTTAAGTAGGCCAACTCTTTAATAGATGCTCTTCTGCTATCTTTGGTTCCATTTAATGACATAACCAGAAAAAGACAATATAGAACAATTTCACATTATTTTCAAGCAAAGCTCTCACTGAATTTATAATTAGCCATATTAGGTACATGGTTACATGTGTTGGAGGAGAGAAGGATGTGGGAGTTGGGAGTTGTTATGGGTTAACATAGAACGATACACTGAAAGCACATTCCTCTAGTGTAATGCACATTTGCTCTAGCAAATAGGAACTCTAGAATAATATGCATATAAATTCATATTTGCACATATCTGAAAAACATATGTACATATAAAAACAAACTCACTGCCGTCAAGTCGTATCCGACTCATAGCAACCCCTTCTTGGGTTTCCCAGGCAGTTATCACTACTGAAGTAGATTGTGCAGTCTTCCTTCCAATGAGTGGCTGGTGAAAGTATGCATATATAACTATATACATGAAGATTCACAAATTGAGGAATATAGAATATATGTTCTATAAAATTATAGAACTAACATTTATAAATTTCAAACTGTGTGCTGGGGATGACTTCAAGTCGTTACACATATTATCCTATTTAAATCTTTAATACCTTTGAAAGTAAATCCTAGTTTTCTCTATTTTTATCAGTTTAGGAAATTTAGGCTCAGAGAAAGTCTTTCACCTGTTTGACATTACACCAAAGTAAGTGACAGAGACAGTAGTGGAATGAATAACCATTCCAAATCCATCATGGAGTCACTTATGTGATTAATGAATAGTGGGTGACTTTTAATTCTATTCATGCTCAAGCACACAAAGATGAATGCACAGTTGTTAGCTACAGTTGATGTTTTCAGGGTCTATTACAAAAAGAGAATTGACCCTCAATACAAATTTTCTCAAATGGAGCCACATATAAAGGCTAAACTGATCACAGGAGTATTATTAATGACAACAATACTAGGTCACGTATCATTTGAAATGACGTAATACTGCTATCAATATTCTTTACATTGATGACTTCAACATTGAAATTCTATATCCATTTGTTTGAGTTATTATGGTTAAGTAAGAATGATGTGACACAATTCCCATCAACACTGCCCATCATAACAATGTCTAGATGTGGCAGAAGCCTATGTTACCTTAAACATCATCATTACAATTATCACTGAGGAAACTGGTAGAAATTATCTACAGAGACATGAGTAACTATCTGAAGACATTTTATCCAAATCTTAAGCTATTTTTAGGGACTGATAAAAGTCTGGTTGTTTTATTTGTCATCAATCTGTTGCACTGCAGAATCACTTTTCATATTAAATATTGTTTGTGATCTTCTGACCTTCTGACTTTGGGAATTTAAACCAATTTCATAAACAAGGATATACGCACAGATGAGGAAATCAAATGATTGCTTTGGTTCTTTTCCCAAAACCATCTTGGCAAAGATACTTTCATACCCCAAAGCTGCACATCTGCAATTGCAAAATAATTAATTTGTTGCCAAGTCATTGTGCACATTCCAGGACACCAGCCAAGATCTAATACTAGCATCATTAAGTGAAAAATATTGTAATGTTAAATACTGTAGATCCCTACTTCATTTTGCCAATCAGTGATGTCAGTAGAATCTTGTTCTTTAGGAAACTTAATTAAATTCTTTCATTCAAATAATCAACATTTGTGCTTCCAACCACTCTTTAAATACAGTCATTCTTTGTCTTGCAGCTGTGAGAACTTTTTACCCCATCCCTTCACAGAAACAAATGGAGAAAAAAAGTTCATTTAACACTTAGATAATGAAATCCTGTTTAAGATACCATTCATTGGCATGTTACAATTCTAACAGTACAGCTTAATCCAGAGATTTATTCAAGCCAAGTGGGTATCTAAGTCAATGAAGTTTGGTGAAAAATGAACGGACTCAATTGACCACATGAAAATGCCATTCTCTCTTCCAGATAGAGAATATAAACACTGGAAAATGTATTGTTTTAAAATTTTAAGATAAAATCAAACCACAAACATACATTGTAATTATGGTAAATGTAAAAAGGAAGAATTCTAACTACAAACAAACCTCCATACAAGTCAAAACTAAAATTTGTTCATTTTACAGCATTTGAATAGAGACGTGTGAACGTGTGGATGTGTGTATGCAGTCAAAACACTGTTACTTTTATTTTTATGTCATTATATCCTTACTGTTCAGTACAATACTCTGTACAAATTTATCCATAAATAGCTTCTCTCTCTCTTTCTCTTTCTGTCTCTCTCTTTCTCTCTCACACAAAAACACATACACAGACACACATGCATTCATACAAACATCCTCTTTTAGACATTTAAAAAAGATCTATGATTAGATCATTATATGTATATTTTTTTTACCTATCTATCTTTCATATTGCTAATGGAAATTGTGTATCTGGAAATTTCTGGATGGAATTTTACTTAAGCTTTTAGAAAACACATCTGTAATTATCTTCCATAGTGATACTGCCTCGGAAACCCAAGGAGGGGTTGCTATGAGTTGGATCTGACTTGACGGCAGTGAGTTTCTTTGAGTAAAATGTTAATAGAGATAATTGATCTTTGATAGTGAAATACCCTTTAGAATTAGGATATCATTTGAAACCACATATTTATTGCTGTTATACTGTTTTCTCCTATATAAAGTCTGAAAACAGAAAGTGGGGACTAGAAAAATATATTTATAAAATTCATTTGCAACATCTGCTTAACCTACCACTAAACTGAAAGCAACTAAAATAGCAAAATTAAAGGCTATTTACCTTATGCATGTTTCATCTTTTAAATAGCATAATCATTTTAGTCCATATTATTAAAAAAATGCTAAAGAATGTACATATTTATTTAATTAGGCAACATCTAAACTCAGTGATGTTAAAACATATATGTCCTTCAAATATCTTTATTTGATCTGAATTGTCTTACTTTATATTAAGACAGCCTGAATTACCTGCACTGCTCAACTTTGTGCTATATATGCAGAGCCTTTTCACTATGACTTGGTTGAGGGAAGATTTGCCCAACACAGATTTCAGACCCCTTTTGAATCCAGCTGTGTTTGACTTCTCCCTGCTAGCCTCCCCAAACCAAATAATCTCCTGCCATCTGCTCAATTATCTTAAAACATATTTTTTTAAAATATTAAGCATATTTAGCACTTACTAGGATGATATTAAAAATAATAATAACATGTAGTATGTGTTCATCCATCAAGTCCATTTGATATCAAAGCAGGACTTCTGAAGCAATAAAATCCTAAATCTATTAATGCAAAATTCCAATTGCCCCATTTTAGTTCATTACAGCTCAACACACATATTCCTTTGGATCAAATTCAAAGCAATGCAAAAAGTCTTTTTCTGAGAGAACAAACCTACTGTGAATGAATAAAGGAACGTTTTTCTCAAGCAATGGAATCAACAGTGCTTTTATTTCTTAATGGATATCTATTTTTACATTAAAAGTATGAAGTGCTGTGCTCTTTGTCTGTCATATGCAAGAGAAAAATATAATTTTCCAGTGCAGTTGCTGAAAATAAAATCTCTCTATTTGAAGCTTTCCCATAGCTTCGCATCCATGTGCTTGTTTCTAAGATCACTGTTGAATCCATGTGCAAATTGCATGTGAACAAAGTTTGCGATCCTAATATTAGAATTCCTTTTATAAGAATCTCAGTCTTTAAAAATATGTATTTTTGCCATACCTTAGAAATCCGAAGGTTGTTCTCAACTCACTGAAAATATATGCAGCCTACACATAGGCATTTCAAAGGCTTGAACAGATTGTGTGCATTGTAAATAGGGCATAATGCTCTCTTCTGTGAATGAGCAAGCATATGTGGGTCTTTAGCCAGAGAGCACCACACAGGTCACTTTCTCACAATAATGTTTTAAAATGAGAGGGCCCCCATCTGCAGAGGTGCATGATAAGATTTTCTGTGACAGATTTACCATTTATCGTAGTATAAACACCACATGTGTGAGTCCAAATTTCAACAGGGTTTCTTAGATTCATAATATATATCAGTCTTTTCATTTGCTCACACTAAAAAGTGATCTCTTATGCTAAATTATTATTGATTAAAGAAGGACGAAGTGTTGATGTTTAGATTAGAGTTATAAGCCATTCTTTGAAATCCATTCTCATCTCAGTTTAATAATTAAATATAAGGGAAAAGGATGGTTGAAAATATAAAAGGGAACAAAATCTATTGGGAAACTTTCCTTCTTGGTCACTAGATCAAGGCATAACAGCCCACTGAAAGAAAATCCTGCTGGAAAATCAAAATCACACACTGACTCTAAGCATTTCTATGTCTTCAGCCTGGTTTTGAAATACAATTCTTGTGGTTAAAACAGGAAAGTGTTATGTTTCATCCCTCACATAACAAATCAGTTCTAAAACTGTAATACAAAGCTTGTTGGAACTAAGAGAACAGAAACTCTCATACACAGCTGGTGGGAGACTAAATTGGTACAATCATTTTGGATCGCATCTAGGTTTAGGCTTTAAATATGCTCATGGTCGAATAAATGATTGTCCTCATTTCTTTACTTCTCTGTGTACCCACAGACTTTCCAATGTAACTTTGCAGTTTCTTCCACATGAAGCAGAGTGAAGCTTCCCAATTCCTGACTTTAGGCTCGACCAGTGACTTTTTTATGCCAATGAGATATTAGGTTTCCAAGGCGGTATCTCTATCGAAGCAGATTGTCCAGTTTTCCTTCCAAGGACTGGCTGATGGGATTGAACCACCAGCCTTCTGGTTAGCAGTCAAATGCCTTAGGCATTATGTCACCAGATCTCCTAATGGGATGTTATTGGACATGAAATGTGCTTCAGCTGTGGGTCTTTCTCCCCTAGGTGTCTGTCAACACCATGAGAAGACAGTTGTCATTTAGGCTGAGGTCCAGAATAAATAGAGATGGATAAGAGCCATATTCAACCCATCATGAAGAGCAAAGGCCAGAGCTCTGACCTAAGCAAATCTATCTAAGATCTTATCTAAGCCCAACTTAGATAAGCTGATCTTACTCAACTAGCAGATGGGTTGTTGTTGTTGTTGTTATGTGCCATCGAGTCAGACCCAACTCATAGCGACCCTCCTTGGGTTTCCGAGGCAGTATCACTACGGAAGTAGATTGCCCCATCTTCCTTCCGAGGAGTGGCTGGTGGGTTTGAACCGCCAGCCTTCTGGTTAGCAGTCAAATGCCTTAGCCACTATGCTACCAGAGCTCCTAGCAGATGGGTAGGAAATAAAATATTACTTTTGGTGTATGTTTTGATATTCTGTAGTTGTTTCTTACACAACAAAAACTGACTGATACAATGCTGGATGACATCCAGTATTTTTCATATATAACTTTTCTCTTAACTCCAGTTCTAACTGGCTGCTCAACATTTTCAACATTTCAAACTTATCATACCCAATGCTGATGTCCTACTATTCTTCCTCAAGCCAGATTCTCTTGCTATCTTTCTCATCCTAGTTAATGGCAACTGCATACTTCTAGTTGCCCAATCTAAAAACAATTATAGAAAGAAACCTGAAATCATCTTTAATACTCTCTTTCTCTCATGTCCTACTTTCAACCATAAATCTTGCCAGCTATATAATTAGGAAGAAGCTCGGGTTGTTCAGTGATCAAAGCATTTGGCTGTTGACCAATTGGTGGTTGGTGGTTCAAACTTACCAGCTGCTCCATGGAAGAAAGATGAGGAAGTCTGCTTCCATAAGGACTTATAGCCTTGGAAACACTATAGGCAGTTGTACTCAATCCTGAGGGGTTGCTATGAGTCAGAATCAATTGGATGGCAATGGGTTTGGTTTGATTGGTATATCTTTGGGATCTGACTATTTCTCATCATTTTCACAGCTGTTACTTATGTCCAACTGATATTATCTCTTCCTGTGGTATTACAATAATTTCCCAACTGAAATCTCTGCTTTTACCCTGACCCCAAATAATTCTACTCTTAACACAGCACTCAAAGTGCTAAATCATATCTTGTCACATCTCTCAAAGACATTTTATCTGACTCAGAAAATAAACCATATCCTTACAGCGACCCAGAGGATGCTACATTTCCCATTTCTTCTCTTCATATCCTGCTACTTTTTCCCGTTCACTGAGCTCCAGGTGCACTGGCATCTTCCCGATTACTTCCACATACTAAGTGCAAGCTTGGCTGAGGGGTTTTGCACTTACTTGTCACTGTGGCTGAAAGCCTCTTCTCCACAGATACTTACTTTACTTTCTTTAGGTGTTTATCCAAACAGCCTCCTCTTGGAGTAAAATGCAAAGCTTTCTCTAATTGATCCACTTAAAATTTTAACACCTATCTCCCTCCCTCCTCCACATTCTTGATGCACTTCTTCTGCTTTAATTTTCTCTTTAGCTCTTGTCTACTTTACTTTCTTATCTTATTTATTATCTGTCTCTCTCACATCACGAATATTCTATGAGGGCATAGATATTTTTCTGTTTTGCTCACAGCTGTATCATCAAGTACCCAGATGGTTCCTGGCATCATAGTGGTCACTCAAAATACATTTCTGATAAATGAATAAATGGTAATGTTTGTGAGAAAACTTTAAAATGAGGATTCCTTTTGATCAGATAATTACATTTTCAAGAGTTTACCTCCAAAAAAAAATAAGAATATATATATGTTTATCCATAGCATTTTTACAGTAGATTACCTATAAAATGAAAACTACCTAAATATCTAACATTAAAAGGTTTCTAAAAATCATAGTACATCCACATAATGAAATATATGAATACACCTAAAAAAGGATTTAAAAAACATATACACTAATAATTTAATCACATATGAACACATTCATGTGAAAATTAATTAGGTTATCAAACCATATGTATATTAAAATCTCAAGTTTTAATAAAATATTGTTAGATAATAAATGATGTGTCACTGAATAAATGGATATCAAAATCAAAACTATGATTATCTCTGAATAGTGACATTAGAATAAATTGTGATTTTGTCTGTATGTGGCATGGGAGATTTTCTGAATTTTCCATAGTGAAAGTGGTTACTTACATAATGAAAATACAAAATGTCTACAATACATACAAATTTCTAGGAAACAAGAAAACTAAGCTCTCGTCATCCAAACCACAGGTTTTTAAAAAACAAGACAACAGTTTAGATGACAAATTTATTCATACGTATAGAGTATTTCGTACTTCAGCACTTCCTGATTAAGACTTCGTAAATTCAGAATACTATTCCAGAACTTTAAAACTAAGACATTAAGAGTAGAAAACACACCTATTATAATCTCTTATTTTTTAAATTCTTCTAAAAGTATTCAATTATGTCTCCCTTTTAAGAAACTCAGTTAGAAAGCCTCTTGGGTTTTGTAGTGAGCCCCTAAAATGACTGGAAGAGGCCAGTGTGTTTGCTCCTAATTCCTGCTCTCCCTCCCCCAATCACTGGGCTGAAATGCATTGGCTTCCATGATGATTTTGAACAATAGAGTTTCAAATTATTTTCATTCCAAGGTTGAATATCTATCCGAAGTGGACCACTACTTACAGATATAAGAACCACTGATACTAAAATCCCAATGAATGGTGAAGATATATATGAAAATAATTCTGCAAAATTTGTCTCCTAATCCTTTCTACCAGATCCACAATTTGCATTTAACTTACAATTTTTATATAGTTTATTTCTAGTACTTCAAAAAAAGCAATTTAATAAGAACAATGAGTGTTAAATTTATTTTAGCTTTTCATTTATTGAAAAAATATTCTATCCCCACTCAGAATGCATATCTCATTATTCAGAAATAAAGACAATTTTTAAAAAAATAAACTAAATTATCAAGTAGAAAGTGCAAAAACTACAAATATTAGACCACTGAATCTGTTTTGGGATATATTTTTATATGATAATGTGTGTAAGTCCCATCTATATTTTAATATGCAGGCAATCCTTAATTCATACATGACATTATAAATGATCTTTAAACTAATTTGCTACCAAATAATGACACATAAAATAATTAGATTCATGGTATGATTTTTATTAAAGATTGTAAAAATGAATTTTAAACATTTTTTGGCAAGATGTAAATAATTTTTTAAAATGTTATCAGGCATCTTTTTTATTATGCAGAAAACTAAAATAAAGAAACACTTGTGTTTATTATATTCCTAAAAAGGTATGCAAGAGTTGTAAAATCTTTTCTTTAAATGAAAACAGCTTTTTCTCAGAAGGTAGGAGAAAGGAAGCCCTGCTGAAAGTGCTCCAAGCTAAACTCCTCACACAGCAAGGAGCATTGGCTTCATTGTGAGCATAGAAGTCAAAGATTCTATTTCTTTAAGGCCTTTATGGTTTTATAGCCTAGTCAAGCTGCATAATGGGGTTGAGAGGGAATGAAGGGAGGAATTGCCATGCAAATTACCTGGGACACCTAGAGCTACATTATTTCATGTTGGGAAGAGAGAGAAAGAAAGGAAGCATATTTATTTCCAGCAAATTATTTTTTTTTTTTCCCATTGGTGGAGAAGGGGAGCATGAAGGAGACATTGGTTTTATTTTGGATGAGAAATATTATCTTGTGTAATTCCATACATAAGGTGTGTTCCTTTGCCTGCCAACTAATTTAAGGCCTGTGAGTGTCTGAGCATTTGAAAATGCCTCACCAAGATTTTTCTTTGCTGTAAGAGACATTCTCATATTGTCAAAAGAAAATAAACACAGTATCAAACTTGCTGTTCCTGCTCCTCTTTTAAAATTAAAAACAAACAGGCTATAATCCTACAGCTGCGTATGACTCAGACCCACTAAAAGGAAAACTTCAAAAGCAGTGTCTCTATTCTTCTTCATTCTATTGGTAGCAAACTGATTAGGCTGTTGTCTATTATCCAAAGCATTCCACACTTTATGCTCCAAATAGCCTTTGTGTGCAGGAGAAGGCTAAGTCTCTAACACTAAAAGAAAGAAAGGTCACCCTAGCCTAGAGGTTATGGATCTCATTGAAAGCAATAACAAAAATTCAGGGGAAAAGAAAAGAAAAAAAAAAAAAAAAAATGTAAATTAAACTAGATAATCTCATCAGCTATCACAAATTGATTCATTTTCATCATTCCAGACCTTCAAATTTTGTACTTAAAGCTGTTTTTGGCTTCTTTTTAAAATATTTTGCCACCTTACTAACATAATGTCAATATATAAATTTTGGATGAATTCGATTTTTTTTTTTTTAAATTCTAGAGGCAAATGCTAGTATACTGGTCACTATCCAAAACAAAACAACAGTATTATACAAATTTTTTTTGTAGTAATAGCTGTGTTTATCATGGATAAACTATGTAATTTTTTTTCTGTCAGGGTGCAAAAAAATTGCCCCATCCTAACAGGCAATCTCTATGTAATTGCAAACACTCTCTCTGTTCGGTGACTCTAATTTTGAATTTTTGGATTGTCATCTCCATCTTTGTTATTGTTGTTGTTATGTGCCGTCGAGTTGGCCCCCACTCATAGCGACCCATCCTTGGGTTCTGAGGCAGTATCACTACGGAAGTAGATTGCTCAACCTTCCTTCTGAGGAGTGGCTAGTGGGTTTGAACTGCCACCCTTCTGGTTAGCAGTCAAGTGACTTAGGCACTATTTCAAATTTCCCAGATCAGAGTTCCTGCAACCTCGACATAGCGCCATTTTTGGTATCTCCTATTCCTGGTTTGTGGTGAGACTATCAGGTAATTGGATTTCTCGATTACATTTGAAATTACATTTTAAAGAAGGAAAAGAAAAAAGATATCTTTCTAGAGAGCTTAAACTTAGTTATTTTTCACAATTATTTTTTAACATAAACATTTCAAATTCATGGTGAAACAAGATGCCCCACTCCATGTATTGATGAAGTTGTAGGTGCTCCATAGCTGAACAGCGCTGCCTTTGTACTTGATGTGAAATGCAGATTATCTTCCGATTCTATTACCATTTTCTTTCCTTCTAATAATGAGTTTTCTATTACCTGCTGGATTATTGTGTTACTGTTAGTAACATACAGTTCTTTTTACATAAGAAACCATCCACAAAGTAAACAGCCCATTATTCAGCCACAAAACTGTTTTCAGTACTAAATACATTCCTTTTTCAAATGGAAAGTTTTTATCATGCCAATAAAGGAAGAAATTAAATATGGACATAAAAAAGCACATTCATCTTCCTTGTAGTTTTTCTTTTCCTTAAATGTCACCAGCACTAGGTTCTCTCAATGCCATCTAGTCACATTTTTCCTTTCATCATTTTAAATTCTGAAATCTGTGAGCAACAAATTTAAACAAAATGAGAGAACAGAAAATATGGAATCTATCACATTATTCCAAGATTTCAGCTGAAAAATAAATGTTAAACAGGCAATTATGAGTCTGTATAGAAGTTTATGATTTTTCTATATTCCATAAAATTAATCATGATTAAAATTAATTTATACTATTAGTTTCTGTCGCATTGATTCTATCACGTGGCAGCCCCACGTGTGTGGAACAGAACTGCACTCCATAGGGTTTTCAAGGCCGTAACCTTAAAAGATGAAGATCTCTGGGCTTCATTCTGATGCACTCCTGGATGGATTTGAACCACTAACTTTTAGG
>NW_006921706.1:596860-627928 GCF_000298275.1 Orycteropus afer afer
TAAAGAGCAGATCATGATAACAAGGATAGAGTTTAGCATAAATCCTCTCTCATCCAAATCCATGCAGTTTTCAATGTTATAGAGATGGATACTATTGAGGTACCACCACTTCCAGTTATTTTCTTAGAGCAAGGGTTCTCAAAGTCTGGTCCAGGGACCTTTGGGGGTCCCTGAAAGTCTTTCAGAAGGTCTGTTATCTGGGCAAAGAAGCTCTTTTCCTGGTCCTCACCCTACTCACGGGAAGAATCTCTATAAGCGAGTGATCCATGGTCAGGCAGTCCCAGGCAATCCATGAACAAGTGGTTGTCTTTGGTGGTGGCTTGACAAACTCAACCAAGTGCCAATTACACAAACACACACACCTTTATTGAAAGCAAAGTATGTTTCCAGAGGAGAAATGGACCTCTCTCCATGAGTGGGGAAGGCTATTAAAAGGAAAGGGCATCTCTAGAAGAATGGAAACGGGTCTTTCCCATGGGATGGGAAAGATGCCAAACTCCCTCACTTACTGGTTTTTATACTTCCTGAAAGGGGCTTTCTTAAGGTGGGGCTGGGCCTCTTGAGTCAGGGTCCTAGGACCTTGATTAATTGGCCAAATCTCACAAGTGGTTGCAGACAGTTGCAGGTATTAGCTCATTAACTTCCGTAAATATTCTGCCTCTCTCCCTTTTCTGCTCCCTTTGGGGCTGCCCCCAGGACAGCCCTCCTGTCCTACCTTCCTTCCTAATAGGTCTATGTAGTCAAAAGCATTTCACAATTACACTATGGCGGTGTTTTGCATTTAATCCTCATTTCTTCATGAACGTACAATGAAATATTCCACAAGGTACTTGGCATGTGATATCGCACAGATTGAATACAGAAGTAAACATAAGATTTTAGTGATCTTTTCATAAGCCCAAATGTGAAACAAAGCCATTCTCATTATTTTTTAGTTTTAGAAACTTTTTCATAAAAATGTGATAAAAGCATATAATAGTTTTATTATTGCTATTTTAAACAAATAAATATGTTTAAATGTCTGTTTTAATTTCTATTATGGTATATACTGATAGATACAAACTGCACTAAAAAAAAGTCTCTTTGAGATCCACAAGAGTTCTGAGGAATGTTTGAAAAACTGGCAAGAACATACACTATTTCCTTGGGTTTTATGATACTTTTCCTTAGTAGACCTTTCCAATGGAAAGGAATTCCAAATCCTTCAGTATCAATCATCCATTTTCCTTTGTATTTTTCACTTAGAGTTTTGTGGACAGAGTAAGAGCTCAGTAAATACCTATAAATGGATAGGCAATGTTTCATTTGGAGAAAAGGAAAAAAAGACAACACAGGTTTCTAAGAGCTTGGTAACTACTCATAGCTCCCTTGCTGGCAATTTTACTAAATCGTATCAGGTTTCTGCTAATCAAATTTTCCCTGATTGTGCAAAAACCTATTGTATTTATGCAAACATTTGTTTGCCAATCTCTCCCCAACCAGTAGGTATTTTGTTAAATGTGCTATGCTATTTTTTCAGTAACATTTATTTGGAAAAATAATATTCTAGCCACTCCTGAAGTTAATGGGTCTGTTGGGCCTAAAAGTAGTGATATGGTTTGGGTATGAACTTACATCTTTATTTATTTAATGAGTTCTCTGTCCTTTCTCCAGTGATATCACAGTATAGCTGGTATAAAGTTGCCTTGGTAATTTTTGTATTGTCCCACCCAGTTTATGAAGATCACAGCTGTGATATCTTCCTACAGTAGATGCCAGAAATCAAAAGATATTTTACAGCTCTCCTACATAGTTCTGAGTCATTCTTGAACATCTACTGGGTTCAACACATTCTCACTTGAATTGAAACATTAAAAATGTAAACTGATATTGTGCAATAAATCTAATTTCCTCCAGCCAAATTCTCTGGATCAGAAATACCAAATACTGAATTTGCTTTCCTAGACCTGGGTGTAGGTTTCTTGTTTTCCATTTCTAATAGATAGGTGTTAGCACTTTGTCTACCAACTTATCTCAAATGCCGTCTTGATCTCATAAAAGATGTCTGGAGTAGGAGTCCTTTCCTTACACGTGGAAGAGTAACTAAAAACAAAGCAGAATTTCCCATTTGGGGGCTTGTTAATAATTGTTCTATTGATCTAAAAGGAAATTAGCTAGCCATCACCAAATCTAGTATGACAGAGTGTATCCCAACAGACAAATTCAGTATGAAGCAATCCAAACGTATGATGGCATTCTCTCCATCGTAACACAAATCTTGAAGCTGGCCTTCTCAGCAAATGGCACAGTGGTTAAGCATTCAGCTACTCACCAGGTCAGCAGTTCATTCCACCAGGGCTCCTTATCTTTTGAAATAGGGTGTATAAAGAAAGCAGTAAGAGATGAACTAAATTTGCCTAAGAAATCCTGGAGCCAGATGTGATGAATGGGACTCCTTTTAAAGAGAAAAGGTTTCTAATTAATCTAAATAGACCAGGATAGTAGAAATGTTATCACTATATAAAATATTTTTGGACAATTTAGGCAATGATAGTCATGAAAGAAGTGCAGTAGTATCTTCTGGAACACCCAGTATCCAGTAGCAGTAGTGGAATCATCTAGAATTTGGGGAAAATGTCTGAGTTTATCTCAAGCTACTAAACAAAAGCAAATGCATAACTGGCTAAAGTAGAGCAATTCCTTGGCTTGAGGGCCATCGTGGGTTAGGGTAAAGGAAATATTGGACTTCATAGTAATTTGAATAGATTAATTCTTGTGTATAATTTAGAACCTGATTGGATACCTCAATTGAAAAAAAATACCTAACAAGTAAGCAAGTACACCTGAGTTCAGTTTCACCAAGGACAATATCTATATGTTAGACTAGAGCCAGTGCTATCTGATCATTCAATTTAGGTAGCAGGAATGGGCAGAAGCCTAGCAGAAAAGATATCAGTTATATTCTCCATTTCCTCTTTGACAATAATCCCAAATGGGTTTTTAAAATTTAATTCAGAAAACTGTACTCCCAGGGTACTTTTAATACTTAATGAGTAACAGTATGAAAAATAAAAAATCTAGAGGAAGGTATAAATTGGGAGTAAGGGTTTTCTCTTTACATGAACAGGGTATAGTCTTAAAATGAGAACCACATACCCATTAGCCTTTGAATAACTCTACAAAGTTTGTAAGCTTGAAGTTCATAATTTGAAAGATTATATTAATAACCTCCTAATAAAAGTCATCACTGCTGAGTGCCTTAATTCATATGTTTCTCCCATTGTACAGAAATACATGAGCATTCCTGAGGTTTCTAGAAAAATTCTACAAGGATTCCTAGATGTAGAATTGATGAAAATGTCTTGAATAATAATTTCTACAGATTTACTAACTTACAAGATAAAAACACCAAAATCGTTATCTCTAAACCAGGCATGTCTCCCAAGCTTCAAGCCATGCTTAATAAGGTATCTTCTGGATGTCCTATGAGCACCTCAAACTCAACACATGCTATAATATTATTTTTTCCCCTACCATCTAAACCTGTTTTTCCTCCTTTCCTTCTTAAAGCCATTTTAGTTAATGGCAATATTCTATATTCAGTGCTCCAAAACCAGAAATCAAGGACTCACTTTAGATTTTTCCTTTTTCATCTCCTACATCCAAAATTTGAATGACACTTTTCAAAATTTCTCTTGGCAACATGTAAATTTCCCATCATTCCAAGGCCTTATCCTCTTCCAGTCAGACTATTCCAGCAGTCTCTTAATTAGTGGTGGCATAGTGGGTAAGACATTTGTCTACTAACCAGAAGGTCAACAGTTCAAACCCACCAGCTGCTCTGTAGAAGGAAGATGTGGCAATCTACTTCTGTAAAGATTTACAGACTTGGAAACCCAATAGGCTCCTAATGAGTTGGAATCAGCTCAATGGCAATGTTGTTTATTTTTTTATTTTTTGCCATATTCCTTCCCCCAAAAAATTCAATATTGCTACTATTCTATTAAAAAAAAAAAAAAAAAGCTGAGTCGGATCCGACTCATAGCAACCCTTCTTTGGGTTTCTGAAGCAGTATCACTACCAAAGTTGATTCTCCAACCTTCCTCCCAAGAACTGGCTGGTGGGTTTGAAACACCAACAATTTGGTTAGCAGTCAAACACCTTAGGCACTATGCCACCATTCTATAGTGGCAGTCTTACCATGCTTCTCAGCTGGAGCAAAAGACTATTAACAAACGCAACACACCACCCTCAAGAGTCAGATCTGACTCACAGTGGTTTCCAAGGCGATACGCTACGGAAGTAGATTGCCCAAGTTTCTTTCCAAGGAGTGGCTGGTGAGTTTGAACCGCCAGCCTTCTGGTTAGCAGTCAAATGCCTTAGGCACTACACCACCAGACAGCATATTTTATATAAGGTAAAATCCAAACTCCTTAGCATGAAATTTTACATCTTATATACTTTGCTTTTCTAACTAGATAGCACCCCTGTTCCAGTAACCCTTAGTTCTTCAGTAGCAAACAGAGCATAGATTTCTCAAATACATCATGCTCTGTGCTTTTTTTTTTTGCATGCATTTCCCTCTTCCTGTAATGACCTTTCCTCTCCAACTTTCTAGAATTTCTGGAAAGTCATATTCATTTTCAAAACTCAGTACAATGATAACCACTTAAAAGAAGCTACTTTTCTTCTCCTTATCATCCTGAAGGAGTTCTGGTGGCACAGTGATTAAAGCATTCAGCTGTTAACCAAAAGGTTTGCTTCTGTGGAGATTTACAGCCTTGGCAACCCTGTGGGGCAATTCTACTCATGCTATTGGGTCGCTATGAGTCAGTATCAACTGGATGGCAGTGGGTTTCTTTGGGGATCTTGCTCTGAAAACATAGTCAATCACTCCTTTTCTGTGCCACCTGTATATTTTAGACATCTTCATGTCATTACACATTCTGTGGTGATTTTTTACATTTCTATGAGATCGGCTTCCAAAAGGCCACAGCCTTGCAAATGATACAGAGTGCAGTTCTACTTTACACACATGGGGTTCCTATGAGCTGGAATCAACTCCATGGCTACTAACAACAGCATGCTCACTACTTCAATGTGACTTTGAAGGCCAGTACATGGTCAGATTCTTTTCATATTCACCCCTGTGAAACACTGTCAACTGAGACACTTAAATCTATATGGAATAAATAAACAAATGTATATATGCTTATATCACATAATTAATTCATTCTGATGTAGTCCATTACAATTTCAAGCTATACCACTTGTTAGAGTATCTCTTTATATTGGCAATTTTCTTAGTATTCTCTTTGAATTCTCTTACTCTTCATAGTAACAATAGCAACAGAATTTGGAAATAGTGAAAGGATTTAATACATGGAGTAGATTTTTCCAAGTTGTTTTTCTTCATATATAAAATATAAATGAGGCTAATTCAATTATAGCACCGTATATGACTCCTTTCTCAGATAGATCCTTGGATATCTTTATACTATCTTCCCTTCTCTTTCAACTTCTGAGGCCAGAGCTAATAAATTATTGTTTCTTGCTAGTTCCCCCTACTCTTCGGTGATTGAGGTCTTCAAGAACCCTAAAGATTTCTAGAATTGAATAATAGTGAGGAACTTGTAGTTTATCCAAATGGCCTAACTCAAGTGGATAAAAGAGGCAATTTTCCTTTCTTTACATACAAGAAATCACTTTGGATTATTCTCATATTTTGCAGCAGTCCTTAGTACAAGCTACATAATAGAATCATTTAAGCACCTTTCCAAAAATATGATGATGCCCAGACCCAAACCACAGAGATATAATTTATCTTGATTGGAGCTTAGTCATCAGAATATTGTAAAATCAATGGAGTGATTGTAATGTGCAAGTAAAGAAAAGAACCACTATTAATAGATTTTAGACTCAATACTGGAAGTCCCTAGATTATGAACAAACTTTGTTCCTAAATCTGATTTTAAGTCAAATTTATATATAACTTGGAACAGTTAGGTATGGTTTGTATCTAACATCAATTAGTCAAACGTTTGCCTTAGTATATAGTATATAGTCCTTGGAAGGAAGACTGGGCAATCTACTTCCATAGACACCACCTTGGAAATCCAAGGAGGGGTCACTATGAATCAGATTTGACTCGACAGCAGTGAGTTTGGTTTTATATAGTATATAGTGGACCTTTCTATGCATAAAAATACTTCCAGAAGGACTAAAACATTTTAACATAATAATATACTAATAATGATGTTTGATGCATGTTGCAAAGTAGCACCTGCTTTTTATTATGAACCATTGTATGGTGCAGGCAACATTGGCAACAAAGAGTCCGTGTACCAGGGGAGGCCCACACTGGGCTTTGTCCCCTCCTCTGGTGGCAGCAGCCAGAATCCCTCATGTCTCCCATGCCCGGACTCTCCCTCCCCACCATCCCTGGGAGCCTGGGGCCAGGTTTGGACTGCATGTTGTGGGGTTGAGGACAGCCTAAGTAAGGCTGGGCTGAGGTCCAGGATTGCCACAACACACCCAGTGTGGACATTGCCAGAAACAGCACCCAGCTATGGGTGCAATGTGAAACAAAGCCTGAGCTAAGAGCTCTGATAGCCCTAAACAGGGCCATGCTCTGGGACCACTGTGGAGGCACCGCACTGCTGCCCACCACCGTGTGCTGTCATTGCCTCCCAGGCTTGGTTTGAGGCAGGCACCTCTGAGTCTGGGGTTGGGTAGGGGCAGAGAGTGCCTGCTGACTGCTGTTGGACAAGCCAGAGGCAAGGAGGGACCACCACTAGGCCCTTCCCCATGCATGGTCTCTCAATTTGCATTCAAGGAAAGACATACAGTGATTGGTTCATAACTATTGGATGTACTTAAGTCAGATGTTTGTAACTAGAGTCTGCCTGTATTAGAAATTTATGGGGAAAAAATTGCATTAATGATCATTCTCAGATGCAATAGAAGGGCAGAGCAGAAAGAAAGAATCTCTAAACACACACACCCTGTCTGTGGACTAACAGCACAATGTCTTCTCACAAATGTCATCTCTGCACGGTTTTCACTTACTGATTGGAGTGGTAAATCAGCAGGTAGAGAATTGGAAAACCTATCTTATCCTGTCATATTTTCTGCTGATAGTTGGCAAATGGCACCTGGTCTTGAACTAGATGAACACCAGTAAACTCTACTTATGCACCTCTGGTGGCATAGTGCTTAAGGCAATTGACTGCTAACCAGAGGTGGTTCAAACCCACCAGCCACTCCTCAGAAGGAAGACTGGGCAATTTACTTCCATAGAGATACTGCCTTGGAAACCCAAGGAGGGGTAGCTATGAGTCAGAATCGACTCGACAGCAGTAGAGTTCCCTTGGGAGGGAAGGACAATGAGATATACAAGTAATCTAAATGAACTATTATCTATCAGCATGATGATAGAGGTAAAATTGATTATTTCAATCCATATATATCACAAACTTCTCCAAACTTTCTTTCACCTGAAGCTATAAAGAGAAGCCACTACTAATAAAAGCAAACTGTTTTCCTATTATAAGAAGATAATACTTTCTTCTTTCTCTGCTCCTCCTCATGGTAGCAAGTAAAGAAATAAAGAAAAACAGGGTTCAGAAAACCAAGAAATACCAATATTATGTATACTCTTAAAAAAAATTCTAATGTGACAATTATCAAGAGTTGCATGAACACTAGAGAGAGACTAAAAAAGCCAGAGAAAAGTCCTTATAAAAATACATGTCCACCTACTCCCACTGAATCAATTTCGACTCATAGAGACCCTTTAGAACACAGTAGAACTGCCCCCATATGGTTTTCGATGCCATAAATCTTTATGTAAGCAGATTGCTCTACCTTTCTCCTACACAGCGGCTGGTGAGTTGGAACTGCTGCGTTCTCAGTAAGCAGCCAAGTACTTAACTACTGCATCACCAAGGTCTTTAAAATTAGAACTTTAAACCTATTTCAATACAATTAACTCTCATGATATCTTAGGCAGAACTTTTTACAAGTGGGAAATCAATGATGGTCTGGAAATATATACTTTTGGACCTTGTGCTTCAGTATGATCATCTGACTAAACTAGCCCTGAAATGGAGTCACTTATGCTGAACCCAGCATCAGCAAATCGAAACTTGTTTGTCTTAGTCATTTTCAAAATCTAACTTCTGTGCTCTCATTAACAAAAAGTAAGTTAAGAAGTTGAAAATAGAGATAGATAGATATAGATAGACTATTAAAAGTTTTAAAAAGACCTAACCAACTGAATCTTGAGTGAGGTTCAGTGTGCTGTTTACATGTGGGGAAGGGGTGGACAAGGAAGGAATATCAATAGTATTAAAACCAAAAACCAAACTCACTGCCATCGAGTCAAATCAACTCCGTGCAACCCCTAATTGTGTTTCTGAGGCAGTACCTCTATGGAAGTAGATTGCCCTATCTTCCTTCCAAGGAGTGACTGGTGAGTTTGAAGTGTCAGCCTTCTAGTTAGCAGTCAAATGCCGTAGGCACTACATCACCAGAGCTCCTAATAGTATTAAGGGGGACACTAAAAAGATGTGTTCATTTCTTTATTTCTTTAGGGTCCATGTGCATTTTCAGAGGGATTAAAGAACAGTTTTTTTAGAGTGAAGGATTTTATTTCAATATCTTTTCTTTTAGTCATCTAAAATAAAGGAAAATATCTTCAGTGTCAACAACATTCCATAGCTTTCCTTCTTAGATCTGAAAAAAAAAAAAGAATAACATCAGTTTGAAACAACCAAGATATTGACAGAAATGGGACATGTCTTAACAATAGCTGGTTCAGAACTTGTTTACCATTAAATTACTTTGTAAAATTCAGGTTTGCACAGTAAAACAAGACTTTGATATTTAACAGCAAAAGAAAAAATACCAATCTAATGTTTTCTTGCTTTGCTCACGTTCTAAGTAGTAAGGTGCACCAAATAGCAAAGATAAGAAAGAGAAGGAGGATTAGTAAAACAGCATGAAAAAAAATAACTGCTAAAGGGAACTAGCGTTCCAGATGGCAAAGTAGTTAAAATGTAGGTCTCGGGGATGGCATGGCTCTGCCAATAGAGCTGTGCCACTCAGAATTTGCTGTAATATGCAGATATCTGAAAACACATTAGGGACGTGAGATCTGGTGAGATGATTTCTAGCCATCATTTTCTATAGGGAAGCAGTCTAGGTGAGTGGGCCACAGAGCAGCTAAAATGAAAGAACTGTGAGTGCTAATCTCAAAACTATCATAAGATTATTTTGTGCCCATGAGCATGCTGACACACATATGTAAAATTCCATTGTTTGTGCAAAGTAACAGACTCAATCTTTGAACTCACAAGCAAGGAGAATGCTGTTGTTGTTGTTATGTGCCGTCAAGTTGGACCCGACTCATAGTGACCCCTCCTTGGGTTTCCCACGCAGTATCACTATGGAAGTATATTGCCCAACCTTCCTTCCGAGGAGTGGCTGGTGGGTTTGAACTGCCAGCCTTCTGGTTAGCAGTCAAGTACCTTAAGCACTACGCTACCAGTGCTTCCAAAGAGAATGCTAGTGGCCTAGTGGCCATTTAATAAACATTGGTCCTGTTGTTAAACTCATTGCTGTTGAGTCAAATCCAACTCACAGCAACCCTATACTAAAGAACAGAACCGCGCCATAGAGTTTCCAAGGATGTAATCTTTACAGAAGCAGAACGCCACATCTTTCTCCCATGAAGTGGCTGGTGTGTTTGAATTGCCAATCTTTTGGTTAGCAGCCCAGTGCTGAGCCAACAGAGCTTCTTGATAATAGCTGTTAGGGGAGAGTAACTGGAAGGCAATTTAAGTGCAAAGTAATTCTTGAACATTATAGTAGAGTCTACGTCTGAAAAGGGAATACATTTATGGGAGTTATAGACTACGGAATAACACAACACAACATCTGGTATACAGCCAGTCAAAGAAATGGTAAAGACTGAAAATTTCCATTGTAACATTTTTATGACTACCATGTATACAAAGCTAGATGTTTGTTTTTGCACATGGGTAGTCAAATAGGCTTTATAATGAAAAATGTCCTTTTGAAAAATAGTCATGCAATTTTTATCAATATCAGTAACAATAGTAATTACTTTCATCTGTTGAATAATTCAGGCATGGGGTACAAAAGGATAAGATGAACATAATTAAGAAAACTGCCTTATCATTGTCTTAATAAGACAGAACTTTAAAAAAAAATAACAGATTTCTTGAGATATAATTCACATATCTTAGAAGGCTGGGCAATCTACTTTCGTAGTGACACTACGTCAGAAACCCAAGGAGGGGTCACTATGAATCGGATCCAACTCAACGACACATAACAACAACAACAATCATACAATTCATCCATTTAAAAGTTAAAATTCACTGTTTTTCACCATATAGATAATGCTACACAACAACCACTGCCACCTAATTTTAGAACATTTTCTAGCCCATGAAAGAAACTCCCTACCATTTAATAGTGACTCCACACTCACCCTTCATCACTCCCAACCCTAGGAAATGACTTATCTATATTCTATTTCCATAAATATATGTATTTTGGACTTTTCATATTAAAAAATCATACAACATGTTGTCTTTTGTGACTGGCTTCTTTTCACTTAGCATAGAAAGTTCAGCCAAGTTGTAGCATGTATCAATACTTCATTCCTTTTTTATTGCTGAAAAATAGTCCATTGTCCGGCTATAGCACACTATCCATTCACCAGCTGATATACATGTGGGTTATTTACACGTTTGGGCTATTGTGGATAATGGTGTCATGAATATTCATTTATAAATATTATAGTGGATATATGTTTTCATTCTATTGGATATACACCTAGGTGTGGAATTCCCAGGTCATATGATAACTCTCAGCTTAATATTTTGAAAAACTATTTTCCACAGTTACCTGAACCATTTTATATTCCTAACAGAAACATATGAGGATTCCAATTTCTCTGCATCCTCAACAACACTTATTATATTCTGAGTTTTTGTTTTGTTTTATTATGGCCATCCTAGTGGGTATGCCATGGCATCTCATAATGGTTTCATTTGCATTTCCTTAATGATTAATGATGCTGAGCATCCTTCCATATGCCTATTGGCACTTGTATATCATCTTTAGGAGCTCTGGTGGCATAGTGCCAAAGGCATTTGACTGCTAACCAGAACGCTAGAAGTTCAAACCCACCAGCCACTCCTTAGAAGGAAGACTGGGCAATCTACTTCTTTAAAGATACCACCTGAGAAACCCAAGGAAGGGCTGCTATATGTATATTCAAATAATTCCCCCATTTTTATTGGTGTATGTATCTTCTGATGTAGTTGTAAGAGCTGTTTATATATTCTGGACACAAGTCCCTTATCCAGTATATGCTTTCCTAATTAATTTTTATCATTTGTGTTTTTTGTGTCTAAGAAACCACATTTGACCAAATCCATGGTCAAAGGGTTTTGTATGTTTTCTTCTAAGAATATGTGGTAGTTATGTTTGTGTGTCAACTTGGATGGGCCTGGTTGAGTGGCTGGGCAGCTGGTGATAGTTATTCCCCATGATGAGACTGGCAATCAACTCCATGGTGGGATCTACCACAAGCGGCTGAGTAGCTGCCTTTGGGATGTGGTCTGCTTCCTGTATATAAGGAGAAGACTTGAAATGGTCTCTAGCCTATGGCACGCTTGGACCCTGCATGTAGCCATGTCATTGCTCAGCAGGCTGCTATGCTCTGCCGACCTTGGGACTTATGATGGACTTAAGTTAATGGCCTGCCGTGTGGTTTGGTAACATCGGGACTGTGACTTTTTATTTGTCAACCTTGGGGCTTCTCAGCCTCAGCAGCCAGCAGCTGTCTCAGTGAAGAAATGCCTCTAGCTCCAGTGGGCCGGGAGCAGGAGACAGAGCTAAACCCCAAGGTTGAGGGGCTTTCACCCAGCCCCTAGAGCCTGGCACTTTGAACTTAGACTTAAAGCCTCCAAATTGTAAGAATAAACTCCTGTTTGTTAAGGCCATCCTATTTGTGGCATATTCTTGTCAGAGTGGCAAGACTAACCAGAACAGAGTATAATAGCTTTAGCACCTACATTTAAATCCATATGCATTTTGAGTTAATTTTTAGATATGGTACAAGATAAGAATCCAATTTAATTGTCTTGCATATCAGGTTGTCCCAGTACCATTTGTTGAAAAGACTATTCTTTCCCCATGAAATTACGTTGGTACCTGCCAAAGGGGCAAGGAAGTCGCATCTTCTGACCTCCTCCAACCCCACAAGAGGAAGACAGAACCACCATCAGTAGCCCAAGGTCCATCCCTGTGAGGCCAAACCTGCTGCCTCCTTCCAGCCCTTTCACCAACCCTGACACCAACTGTTCCTCCCGCAGCACCCGCAACCTCTCTGCTGGGTTTGATAATTTGCTGCAGTGTCCACAGGGAACTCCCAGATTATGGGGTTTATTAGGGAAGCACCAGGCTATAATTCAAGTTCAGGAAAAACTCAGTCTCTCTCAG
Organism: Orycteropus afer afer; assembly: GCF_000298275.1. NCBI lineage: Eukaryota > Metazoa > Chordata > Mammalia > Tubulidentata > Orycteropodidae > Orycteropus > Orycteropus afer. Next base: position 609,380 of record NW_006921706.1, read on the forward strand.
TCTCACCATCTCTCAGCCAACAGTCTCTTCTCTCAGTCTTTCTCCCACCACATGTGTCTCTTGGTGTCTCTCTCTCTCAGCAATGCATGTCTCTTGGTGTCTCTTTCTCAGCAGCATGTGTCTCTCAGGAGTGCATTTCTCTCAGCAGCATGTCTTTCTCAGCCAGCAGTCAGAGAGACACCTTCTGCCTCTAGGAAGGCTCCTTTTGAGCCTAGCAGAATGGCCAAACTAACCAATCATAACATCAGAATTCTTAGCACCTGAGAGAGAGCTAACATCCCAAAATATTGCTCTGTGCCACTCTCAACAGAAATACCCCAAGTGGATAACTTTAACAATCAGGAGCTCCTCAGTTGCTCACAGCAAATTCCACCAAGGGGTTTACAAAGACTTATGTCTAGAAAAGCCATACCAGGTAATTTACTGCACCACAGGACCCTTGACAAAAATCAACTGACCATAAAGTAAGAGTTTATTTTGGATATCCCAGTCCCTGGGTGACAAACATGGTTAAGTGCTCAACTTCTAGCTAAAAGATTGGCAGTTCAAACCCACTCAGGGGCGCCTTGGAGGATAGGCCTGGCAATCTGCTTCTGAAATGTCACAGTCTTGAAAACCTGTGGAACTGTTCTACTCTGTGCACTTGGGGTTGCCAGGAGTTGGAATTGACAGGATGGCAACTAATGACAGAAAAAACTATTTTATTGGAAAATTTTATTTTCCAAGATAGTTTTGACTATTCTGAATCACTTACATTTCCATATACCTTTTTGGAAAAGTTTGTCAATTTCTACCAAAAATCCACCTAGAATTTTGATACAGAGTATGTTGAATTTGGGAAGTTTTGCTACCTTAACAATACTGTCTTCCAATGCATGAATTTTATCTTTCCATTTCTTTAGATCTTCTTTCTTTCAGTGCTTTATAGTTTTCAGTGTACACGTCTTATATTTGTTATATTTATACCTAATGATTTACTCTATTTTAATACTATTTTAAATGTAATTGTTTTCTTAATTTCATCTGCTTATCATTCATTGTCCAGGTACACAGATACAATTAATTTTTATATATTGATCTTGTATCCTTCAACCTTTATAAATTTATGTTAGTGTTAATAGTATTTGTCTCTGTGTATGCTTTCCTCACAGTTTTCTATATACAAGATTATGTCATCACAAATAGAGATAGTTTTATGTTGTTCTTTCTAACCTAGGATTCTTCTATTTCTCTCTCTCTCTCTCTTTTTTTTTTGCTAATTATCTTGGCTAAAACCTGCAGAACTAGAAAAAGAATACATCATTGTCTTATTCATGGTCTTGGGGTGAAAGCGTTCAGTGTTTCCCCATTAATGTGAAGTTCCCTGCAGGTTTTTTTTTTTTTTTTTTAAATACATGCCTTTTATCTGCTTGAGGCTATTCCTTTCTATACCTAATAGGTTATTAGCGTTTTTAAAACAATGAAAAAATGTCATTGTTTATGTTGTAGTTTTCAGTCTTTTTTGCATCTATTGAAGTAAATCTATTTTATTTAGTTTTTTACTATTAATATGGTATATTGCATTAATTGATTTTTAGATGTTGTACCCACTTTGCATCCTTGTATAAATCTCACTTACTCATGGTGTTAATCTTTTTATATATTGTCAGATTTGGTTTGATAGCAATATGTTGATGGTTTTTGCATTAATAATCATAAAGTATATTAAGTTTTAGTTTTCTTTTCTTGTGATATTTTTGTCTGGCTTTAGTATCACGATAATACTGGCCTCATAGTAAATGTTTGAGTGTCTCCTCTCTTGAATTTTTTGAAAGACTTTGGGAAGGATTGGTATTAATTCTTCTTTGAATATTTAGTAGAGTTCACCAATGAAATCATCTCAGCTTGAATTTTTCTATGTAGGAGTTTTAATATTACTAATTTCATCTAGTTAATCTATTTTTCTTCTTGAGTTAGCTTTAGTAATTTGTATTTTTCTACAAATTTTCTCATTTCACCTAAATTGTATGACTTGTTGGTCTACAGTTTTTGATAGTATACACTCACTATCATTTTTATTTCTGTAAGGATATCCCTTCCATTGTCTGTGTGTAAGTCATACTTTTGCTAATGACCCTGGGCCTTGGACCTTGACTTAAAAGTTTGTGAAGCAAGCAGAGTTGACAGCATCCTCCTTCCATATTTCCTAATCTACCTTACAAGGTCTTATCTCCCTTACTATGCAGCAGTAAATAGACAAGGAACTACCAGAAACTCAAGGTGGATTCAGAAGACATAGTATGAGGGATATCTTTGCTGATGTCAGATGGATTTTGGCTGAAATCAAATAATACTAGAAAGATGTTTACCTGTGTTTTAATGACTATGCAAAGGCATTTGACTGTGTGGATCATAAAAAAATATAGATAACATCGAGAAGAACAGGAATTCCAGAACACATAACTGTGCTCATGAGGAACTTGTACATAGACCACAAGGCAGTAATTCAGAAAGAATAAGAGGATACCGAATGGTTTAAAATCAGGAAAGACATGTGTCAGGTTTGTATCGTTTCATCACACTTACTCAATCTGTTTGCTGAGCAACTGTAATCTGAGAAACTAGGCTATATGAGGAAGAATGCAGTAGCAAGATTGGAGAAAGACTCATTAACAAACTGTAATATGCAGATGACACAACTTTGTTTGCTGAAAGCAAAGAGGATTGGAAGTACTTAGTAATGAAGATCAAAGACTACAGCCTTGGTTGGATTATACCTCAATATGAACCTACTGCCTTTGAGTTCATTCCGACTTATAGCAATCCTTTAGGATAGAGTAGAACTGCCCCATAGAATTTCCAAGGCTATAAATCTGTGCAAAAGGAGACTGCCTCACCTTTATCTCATGGAGTGGCTGGTGGGTTTGAACCACCGACCTTTAGGTTAGCAACCCCTGGTGGTGCAATGGTTAAATATTCAGCTGGTAACCAAAAAATTGGTTCAAACTCACCCATTGGCTCTGTTGGAGAAAGACTTGGTGATCTACTTCCATAAAAATTACAGCCAAGGAAACCCTGTAAGACAGTGCTACTTTGTCACATGATATTACTATTAGTCAGAATTGGGTCACTCAATAGCACCAAACAACAACTATAGACAAAGAACTGTACTAACTCACACACACCTCAACATAAAGAAAACAAAAATTCTCACAAAAGGATCAGTAAACAACATCATAATAAATGAAGAAAACACTGAAGTTGTCCAGGATTTCATTTTACTTAGATTCACAATAAATACCCATGGAAGCAGCAGTCAAGAAATCAAACAATGTAGTGCATTGGAAAAATCTGCTGCAAAAGACCTCTTTACAGTGTTAACCAGTAAAAATAACACTTTGAAGACTAAGGTGTGATTGACCCAAGCCCTTCTCAATTGCTTCATATACATTTGAAAGCTGGATGATAAACAAGACCAAAAGAGAATTGACACATCTGAAGAACAATCATATCTGTCTTGGAAGAAATACAGCCAAAATGCTTCTTACAAGTGAGGATGGTGACACCTTGTCTTTTTCACTTTTATCATATTATCAGGAGGAACTAGTCCCTGGAGAAAGCCATCATGCTTGGTAAAGTAGAAGGTCAGTGAAAAAGAAGACCCTCAATGAAATAGGTTGAAACAGTGGCTGCAACAATGAGCTTAAACACAGCTACAATTGTGAGGAAGTTGCAGGACTAGGCAATATTTCATTACTTGCATAGGGTTGCTATGAGTCAGAATTGATTTGATGATATCTAAAACAACAGGGGAGTTCCTATAAGATAATGAAATAGACAAACTACACAGACCCTCTTCAACAAAGAAAAGAGAAACCAATTGACATGGATATAGAAGATAATCCTGGAGCCCTGAGATATAAGACACAGGATACAGAAGTGGACAAACTAACTAGTAAAAGAACCAGCACAAAAATATTGAATAAGGAGACAAACAAGGTTGAGGACTGTCAGCTATCCTGACTGCACAGACAGTTTGGATATATTTCCAACTGCTGTTAGGACCTAAAAAATAAACTAAAAATCAGCTCTGCTTGCCAAGGGCTGCAAGGAGAACTACTGGTGGGTGATGACTAAAATGGGAAAGAGCAAAGAAGGCAACAAACTGAGCTGTGGACTTTTGGCTGTCTGGAAGGCACAGCCATTTTGAATGTTTACAAGCAGTTCGACTATTTTGGATATTTAAAATGGCAGTGTTCTCTCAGATTCCAGGGACCTAAGAAGGCTCCATGCCACTAGCTCATGCAAATGAGCAGCCCACACTCTAGAATCAAGTTGGTGAAGGTCTGGTTCTTTGAAACCTAGGGGACTGTGATGATTCTACTCCCACATGACATGGCCCTACTCTTGATGTTGAGGCAGCTCTGCTTCCCATTTCCTTGGTCTCTCTGCTTCTGCCAATTAATGTCCGAGGGCAACCCACTCCAGCAGGAAGCTGCCTACCCAATGGCACCCAGCTTTCTCCTCCATGGCCTGGTAAGCCTGTTGTTGTTTAATGCTGGTCTCTGGGCTCTGCTACTGCTATCTCTCATTCTGGTCTCTCTGCTGGTATCTTGTTTCTGCTGCTACAGAGACATGTCTCATGCCACATGCCAGGGTCTCTCTGCCACTATCTTGGGTCAAGGATGTAAATTTAACAAAGGAAAAGAAGGAGAGAATACAAATAACAGGAATAAGAGATGAATTGGGTGACATATCACAGCAGAACCAACTGAAATCAGAAGGATAATATCAGAATACTATGAAGAACTATACTCCAACAAATTTGAAAATCTAAAGGAGATGGACAGATTTCTAAAAACACATTATTTACCTAAACTAACACAGATTGAGGTGGAAAAGTTGGACAGATCCATAACAAAAAGAAGATATTGAACAAGTCATAAAATATTGCCAACAAAAAAAGCTCTGGCCCAGGTGATTTCACTGGAGAATTCTACCAATCATTCAGAGAAGAACTGACACCAGTACTACTCAAACAATTCCATAACACAGAAAAAGAAGGAATCCTCCCAAATTCATTTAATGAAGCAAGCATAACCTTGATATAAAAACCAGGCAAAGACATCACTAAAAAGACAACTATGGACCAATATCTGTTATGATTATAGATGCAAAAATCTTCAACAAAATCCTATCCAATAGACTCCAACAACATATCAAAAAAATAATTCATTATGACCAATGGAGTTCATACCAGGTATGCAAGGATGGTTCAACATTAGAAAAGCAATCAGCGTCATCCACCACATAAATAAAACCAAGGAAAAGAACCACATGATCCTATCAATCAATGCAGAAAAGGCATTTGATAAAATATAACACACATTCCTGATGAAAACTCTACAAAATAGAAATGGAAGAGACATTCTTCAGCATAATAAAGAGCATATCCACAAGAACAATAGCCAACATTATTCTCAATGGAGAGGAAATGAAACCATTCCCTTTGCGAACAGGAACCAGATGAGGATACCCTCTATCATCACTTCTGTTCAACCCTGTACTGGAAATCCTAACCAGAGAAATAAGATAAGAAAGGGAAATCAAAGGCATCCAAATTGGTAAGGAAGAAGTAAAACTGTTCCTATTTGCTGATGATATGATCCTATACATAGAAAACCTAAGAGACTCAGCAAAGAAACTACCAGAACTAATTGAGAGATTAGCAGAGGCAGGATACAAGATCAACATTCAAAAATCAGTTGGATTTCTTTATATCAGCAAAGAGATTGCTGAAAAAGAAATAAGGAAATCAATACCATTTACAATAGCTACCAAAAAAAATATATATGTATATATATATATATATATATCTTGGGAATAAATCTTACCAGGAACACAAAGACCTGTACAAAGAAAACTATAAAAGACTATTTCAAGAAACCATAAGAGATCTACATAAATGAAAAAACATACCATACTCATGGATGGGTAGACTGAACATTGTAAAAATGTCAATACTACCCAAAGCAATCTATACATTCAATGCAATCTCAATCCAGATCCCATCAACATTCTTTAAGGATATGGAAATACCAATCACTTATTTTATGTGGAAAAGAAAGAGACCTAGGATAAGCAAAGCACTACTGAAGAAAACAAAGTAGGAGGTCTCACATTCCCGGATCTCAAAACCTACTATACAGCCACAGTAGTCAAAACAGTATGGTACAATGACAGATACATAGACCAGGGGAAGAAAATTGAGAACCCAGAAATAGATCCATCAACCTATGGTCAGCTGATCTTTGACAAAGGGCCAAAATCCATTAAATGGGGAAGAGATTTTCTGTTTAACAAATAGTGCTGGTAAAACTGTATATCTATTTGCAGAAAAATGAAACAAGATCTATACCTCACACCACACACAAAAACTAACTCAGATGGGTCAAAGAACTAAAATATGAAACCTAAAATTATACAGTTCCTCAAGGAAAAAATTGGGGAAATTTTAGAGGCCTTAATTTATGGCAAAAATAGCCTGGCAAGCATAATTCAAAATGCACAAACAGCAAAAGACCAACTGGATGAATGGGACCTTTTGAAAATTAAATGTGCATTTGCTTCAAAAGATTTCTCTAAAAGAGTCAAAAGTGAACTTACAGATTGGGAAAAAATATTCAGCAATGACATATCTGGCCAGGGACTTATCTCTAGAATTTATAGAAAACTCCAACACCTCAACACCAAAAAGACCAACAATCCAATTAAAAAATGGGCAGAAGACATGAATAGACACATCACCAAAGAGGATATTCAGGCAGCTAACAAACACATGAAGAAATGTTCCTGATCATTAGCCATTAGAGGGATTCAAATAAAAATAAGATACCATCTTCCCCCAGGACTAGGAGCAAAGTTCAACAAGACAGAAAATAACAAATGCTGGCAAGGATGTGGAGCAATTGGGACTCTCATACACTTGTGGTGGAACATTCAAATGATACAACCATTGTGGAAAGCATTATGGTGGTTCCTTAAAAAGTTGGAATTAGAAATACCATTTGACCCAGCAATCTCATTACTAAGTATATGTCCTGAAGAAGTGAGAGCTAGCATAAGAACAGATATATGCACACCCGTGTTCATCGCAGCACTATTTACAATAGCTAAATAATGGAAACAACCTAGGTATCCATCAATAGAAGAATAGATAACCAAACTATGGTACATACACACAATGGAATACTATGTGACCCTAAAGAATAATGTAGAATATGTGAAAAACGGCATAACATGGATGAACTTGGAGGACATTATGCTGAGTGAAATAAGTCAATCACAGAAGGACAAATATTGTATTAGTCTGCTATTGTGAAAAGTCAAGGAAAGGTTTATACATGGAAAGAAACTTTCTTTGTTGATTACCAAGGGTAGGAAGGGAGGGAAGGGAACACTGTGAGATAGGTAGAGACAGGTATTGATTTGGGTGAAAAGAAGGGCAATGTACCAAATGTGAGTGATCAACACAGTGGCATTGAGGAAGAAGAAGACATAAGGAGGTACATGGGAGATACAGGTAACAATTATGAACACTCTTACACATATACTACTCCATTGTCAGTGATGGCAAACATTGATCTATAGGTGGATAGATGGGTAGACAGGCTTAATGGTCAGGTGTGTCTAGGTAGGGGGGAGTGTGCCCACAACCATATATAAGGTTGGCAAACAATATTTCTACAAGTGTATTTGTATGTTCCATAAGAATGTCCAGGTATATAGTAGAGCTGACAAGGGACAAGGTTATAATCACTTCTTGGCCACAGCCAGCTGCTGAGAAGGAGCTAGTAGTTGGACCAGTGGTCTTGGGACCATGGTCACAGGGGACATCAAGCTCAATTGGCATAACATGCTACACAAAAGCATTGTTCCACATTCTACTTTGAAGAGTAGCGACTGGGATCTTAAAAGCTTGCAAGCAGCCATCTAGATGCAATGATGGGTCTCTCCTCATCCAGAGCAAAGAACATTGAAGAAAACCACATATGCATGGAAACAATTAGTTCAAAGGACTTGCAGAGCATGTGATCCTCAGCCTCTATGGCAATGAGACCAGTGCCTTGCTACCACTATCAACCACTCAGAGAGAGATTTGTGTAGGAGATCTCAGATAGAGTGAGAGAACAATGTAGAACAAAACTCAAAATTTAAAAAAAAAAGAAAAGACCATGCTTGCTTGTCTGGTGGAGCCTGGTGAGACCCTGAGACTATGGCCCCTAGCCACCCTTCAGGTTTGGAACTGAACTCACTCCTGTGGCTTCCAGCCAAATAAAAGACCAGCACATGGGCCGAACATTCACATAAAGTAGATATACTCCTTGGAGAGATCAAACATGGGAGAACAAAAGGGCAGTGTATGCACAGGGAGACCCCTTAGGGGGTCAGGAATGCATGGGAGGGAAGGACATAGGGAAGAGGTAACTATGGGGAGGAAGTGGGAAGAGAGCTGTTACATTTTGGGAAATTGCAGTCAATGTCATGAGACAAAGTGTGTACAAACTGCAGTATGGAAAATGAAATTGCTCTGTAAACTTTCACCCAAATCACAATAAAACATTAAAATAAATAAATAAATTGTTACTTGTCTTTGTTAAATGCTGTGGAGTTGGCACTGACTCATAACAACCCTATGTACAACAGAAGGAAACACTGCCTGGTACATTATATCAGCGTTTCACTGCTATTCATAAAGTTTTCAAAAGCCAGTTCTCTAAGCTGAGGATGGCCCCTTCCTTCTTCTGAGTCTGTCTTAGTCTGGAAGCTCCACTGAAACCTGTCCACTATGGGCGACCCAGTGGCGTAGCCTCCAGCCTCACAGCAACATGCAAGCCACCACAGTACGACAAACTGACAGATGATAAAATAAAACAACAAACTTACAAGGTCAGGAATACAAGATGAAGAAGAAAAAATGCAGAAAAATTGTTTTTGTGGAATACATTTTAATATGCTAATAACTCCCATCACAAATCACAATCCTCCACACAAATCCTATAAATAGGACTGATATATCCTGAATCAGATCTAGGAATCAAAACTATTTCTGAATCAGGCTTTGTCTATAACATTCTTTTCCAAATTCTGAGCTCCCAAAATCTGTTTGGACAACAATGACATTTAAGCTTTTATCCTAAGATTTGTTTTTGGTTTTGGTTTTTAAAATCTACATTTCTTTCAAATTAATAAACATTTTCAAAATTGGTAAACAAATGAAGTTTGGCTCTTTTGTTTTCCTTTCTTTCTTTTATTCCACTCTTCAGGAGAATCCCTTCAAACAACAGTAAATGTCAATCTGGGTGATAGGCATCTCCAGTGGAAGTAATATCCATGTGTATTAAAGTCATTTGTGACTATTCATTAAAACACCAGGTCACATCTCTAGCAGAGTTAAAGCACTTAAAAATGTCTGGAGGAATTGGCTGGGCTAAGTCTCTGTATAGGGTTTGCTTAGACATTAAATCATTTTAGCTATCAAAACTGTAACCCAACTTTTAGAATGGAAGAGTACTGTAATTTTGCAAGGCAATTGCATTTGTGTTATTTGTGAAAAGAAAATCCTTCCAATATGGTTAGAAATGATATATATAAAAAAATCACAGAAAAGAAAATCCAAATGTCAGTTCTTAAATGGATAAGCAGATAGTAAAGCTCTAAACTGATAGTTCATATGCAGCAATGTTATCAAATGTTATTTTCAGTATGCAAAAATGATCAAATATAAGGAATATCATTATCAAGAACCACTTTCAAACGATAAAGCCATGCTGATACTTCACATTGCTTATTTTACCAAATACTTGCTCTTAGAAACCCATGAAAAAAATTGGCATTCATCAGCAACAGTTTAATTTTCGGTGTTTTAAACTACATAATGTCATGTTAGCTGTGATTAAAAAGTCTTTGTTTCCCAATAAGATCTTATTTGTGTATTCACCTATGCTTTTACTTCAAAGGAAATTTTGTTCTTCAATCAGCTGAAACATCATTAAATAAGCAAAAATAGCCTTTAACTAATTTTTATTAATCTCCCTGAAATTTTACACATGAAACATTAAAATTATGTAACTATTTCTCCTAAGTATATAAAGTAAATAAAATGCAAACCATAGTTATATTTATATTTATTCTTATTACAAGAGATGAGACAATACCATTGTTGAAAAATGAGCAAAATAGCATAATCACTCCTATTTATTGCTACACAAACATTATTTTCTCAAAGAAAATGAGTCATGTATATTTTTCTCAGTAGTACAAAAATGCACAAGTAGATCTAGGAAAATGATGTAAATATGAGCACTAAAGAAAAGATAAGAAGAGATTATACGCATTAAGTTGTTCATACTTCTTTAGGGAGACATCTAGTCAGTAATTGGTATATTTCAGAGAACTGGATTATTGAACACCAAACTTATTAGCAATTATCTGCTAGCATATATTCTTTTGTAAGAATGCCAATTCCAGATAATAAATCTGTGTGTTACTTTTACTCTCAAAATTAAAGTTTTCTACCTTTCAGCAGTTTTCATTTAACCCTAAGGCTAATGATTTAAAACCATGGGCCTCTTCTAAATTTTCAAATGTGCAAAAATGCTTAAATATAAACAATAACATTATCAAGAACCACCTTTTATTAGGAGATTAGAACAAGTAACACATGGCTTTAAGGAAAGAAGAAGGCTGATAAAGCCACTCAACAATAAGAATGGGCCATTTCTTACAGAAAAGGAAAGATGACTCAGAGAATGGAGCTAAGTGTCCAGAGGAAGAAGTCAAGCATCATAGAAACTCACTCTCAGCATGCAGAACTGAGCCCTAATAAGGAACAGGCAACAAATTCCCAGCTATATTTCAGAGGATGTAAGAGGGCAATTTCTAGAGATCAATAATTAAGGGAAGGGTAGGAGGCTGAGAAGTGGAAAGAGAGCACTAACCTCTTATATGAAGTGTGGTTACTTACTAGAAGAGAAATAGGAACCAATTTGAAGAAAATGTAGAATCAAGGGACTTTAAGCTTCTCCTGACTCACATAGCTGTACGGGCTGATGAACCCAAGAGCAATAGGTAAGATGGTAGGCTGCTGGCTCACAGGCTGTGGAGGCTGATGAATCTCAAGAACAGCTGGCTATATAGGTCACTGGCTCAAATTCCAAGAACCATAGGTCAGATGATGATAAGCCAGATGCAGGATCCTGAGTGAGTGAAAGAAACAGTGAGATTTGCCAAAATTTCAATATATATTGGGTAGAGGCCACATCCCCAAGGTAACTCCCCTTACAATTAATTGGCTGATCATATCAGATCCCATTACAGAAGTGATTACATTATATCAAAAACTGGAGGATAACTGCAACATTACATCACTGCCAAATTACACCATAACATAATGGCCAAACCACTGAGAATCATGGCCTAGTCAAGATTATATATAACCTTAACTATCACAGGAAGAAACTGGTAGAAACATAGAGTTTAGATATAAGAAAAATATAGGATAATGTATTGTGTAACTCCCTGAAAAAGGGTAAGGAGATAAGAATAACAGTAAAGGAAGAAAGAATAGGACTAAATAGGAAGAGTAATAAATTTTCCTCTTAAGAAAGAATTTTTCTCATAAGAGAATAGGATGGGAGAGATGCAAGTAAATTTATCTGATAGTTTCCACTTGCTCCATAAAACAAGGGCTGTTTGCTCTTATGTTTTGACAATAAAGGGGAAAGGAAGGGTAAGGTTTGAAAAAGACACAGTGATTTGATAGAACTGTTAGGGAGAACTGGAAAGATAACCAACAAGGAATCTTAGAAAAGTAAGCAGGGAGAGTTCTGGCAAGATGGTGGAACAGGCTAACAAGCTACACAGACCCTCTGCAACAAAGCAATGAAAAAACAAATGAACCAATACAGAAGATGATACTGGAATCCTGACCTTTGAAGGCAAGGATAAAGTAATGGATTAAATATCAACCAGTAGGAAAAACCTCTGGGGCATAGTGCCTAAGGCATTTGACTGCTAACTAGAAGTGGGTTTCAACCATTGGCCATTCTCCATAGAGATACTACTTTGGCAACTCAAGGAAGAGTCACTATGAGTCAAGTCGACTCATCGGCAGTGAGTTTGTTTATTTTTGGTTTTATAGAAAAATCTGACTGAAAACAATCAGTAAGGGCACAAATGGAGCTGTGGACTCCCAGATGTACTGAGGGCACAGCCACTTTGATTATATCCTGGTAGCAACCTAAAAATCAGCTCTGCCCCCTAAAGACTGCATAGACAAGTGCAGCATTGGTGCCTGGCAACCAGAAAGGAAAAAGCGAAGAAGGAGACAAACAGATCTGTGGACTGAGTGGCTGTCCTGAGGATGCAGCCATTTTGAATATTCGCAAATGGCATGTGTGACCATTTTGAATATATGTAAGTGGCGTTCTTACTGGGTTTGCAGAATAGGAGTAGGGTCCACTTGCCAAGGGCAACAAGGACAGCCACACTGGAGGCTGACAACTGGAAAGGTGCGACATTTCCCTTGTTACTCTAACATCCCACAAACTTGGCAAACTGAGGTGTGGCCATCCTCCGCCTCCACCCACTTTCTTGACCAGCAGGAATTCCATCCAGGTGTGTGCTCTGACAGAGCCTGTGTGCCCTACCTCACCCCCCACCATTTTGTTTTTTATTGTTTTTAAATTATTCTTTTTATCTTCCTCCTTTCTTCCTTTTTTATTTTTTTATACCTCTTTCCTGCCCCCAGTTCTTGTTTTTTCCTTTTCTTCTTGATATTTCCTGGTTCCCTTTTTTCTTTTTCTTTATTTTGGTTCTTCAATCCTTTATTTTTTTCCTTTTTCAGTTTTCCAATTTGTTTTTTTGCTATTCTTTTACTCTTGCTTGTTCTCATTCGTCCTTCATCAGATATTGTCTCTTTTTTTCTCTCTTTTTCTCATTATCTTTCTTTTATCCTTTTAAAATATATTTTGAAATTTTTCTTCTCATTTATTGCATTTATTTTTTTTTTGAGATTGTTCTTGTTTGTTTATGCAGTTTGAGTTTTTGTTCTCTTGCTTTTATTTTTTTGGTGGTTTTTATCTGTTTGTTTGTTTAACTGAGTGAACACAACAACAGTTCCAACACAACCCTACCATGCCTACAACTCCTGCAATGCCACCCACCAAGTGAGAGCCACCAGTGGCTCTGGCATCAACTGACCAGAAATGCATGGCAGCCAATACCAGTTCAACTACCCTCAAATGCTCCTTACAAACAGCTAAAAGAGGTCTGTGCACACACTCTCATAGTCTTTCACACATTAAACATAAATATAACACTATCATCAGGCCTCAGAGAAAACAGACCACCACAGTCCACATAAAGAAACAAGATAAAGTAGTAGAAACAAGACCAGGATACAAACCCAGAAAACATCCCTGGGGAAAAAATAGCATTGGAATTTCCTGATAAGGAATTCAAAAGACTTATATTTGGGTACCTTCAATGGATTAAGAGACAGATCAATGATACTAATAAAAATATTAAGGAAAATACAGATAAAACTCTAAAACAATTTAGAAAAACAATACAAGAACAAATTGAAAAAATAAACAAATATTAGAAATGATACAAAAACAACAAATAGAAATCCAGAAGATTGATAATAAGATTTCAGAAATAGATAACACATTGAAGGGACAAAAGGAATAGAATCGAATCAAAAGAAGATAGAATTAAGAAGACTGAATACAAATAACTTCAATACTACTTTGTTAAGGGATCAATCAGCCAAAAGATCAAAGCAAAATGTAGAAAGCCTAAGAGACATGTTGGATATCATCAAGAGAAATAACCTATAAGTAATCAGAATTCCAGAATATGAAGAAAAAAATAGAGCCACAAAAAAATTGTCGAAGATTTGTTGGAAAAAAATTTCTCTAATATTATGGAAGACAAAAATATATCCATTCAAGAAGTCCAACAAACCCCAAACAGGACAGGCCCCAAAAGAAAATCTGCAAGATATACCATAATCAAGCTCTTGGAAACCAAAGACAAAGAAAGAATCCTGAAAACAGCATGGGAAAAATGAAATGTTATGTACAAATGGCAACCAATAATGCTAAGCTCTGATTTCTCAGCAAAAACCATGCAGGCAAGATACAAAACCCCAAAAGAAAAAAATTTCTACCCAAGAATTATATACCTAGCAAAATTGTCCCACAGATATGAGGGTGAAATTAGGACATTTCCAGATAAGCAGAAATTAAGGAAATTTGTTAAAACGAGATAAACTTTACAAGAGATACTAAAGGGACTCCTTCAGACAAAGGACCAATAACAGCAAATAACCAATGATTAACACACATGATGACATAAGCCAGAAATGAACCAAGTTATAGAAGTATCCAAAGTAAAATAAGCTTACAAGACTGTCAACAGGGAAACAGAGACATTAATTGGTAAATAAGGACATATACAAGCCAAAAAGAGATAATACAAATAGTGTAGTTACAGAACTTCTAAATGGTGAAAAAGTCAAGACAATTGAGAGATAGAACAGAATTTTAAACTTGGGAAGAAAATAATAAATTACAGGGTAATCTCAAAGAAAAATAATAAACCTTAGCATCAAAATTAAAGAAGACAAGCACAAATATTTAGCAAATACTAAAGTAATAGCAAAGGAGATGCTAACACGATTTATAAACAAAATTAACTCAGCACAGAAAATTATATGGAACAAAGAAATCAGCAACACCATGAAAAACACATAACAAAATGACATGAATAAATTCATACTTCTTGATAAGTACACTAAATATCAATGGATTAAAGGTATCACTCAAGAGATAGAGAGTTGCAGACTGGATAAGAAAACATGGCCCATCAATGTACAATATACAAGAGACTCACCATAGATACAAAGACAAAATAGACTAAAAATCAAAGATTGGAAAAAGATATACTGAGAAAATGTAAACAAAAAAAAGGCAGGAGTAGGAATATTAATTTCTGATAAAATTGATGTTAAGAGAAAAATGACCGTAAAAGACAAGGAAAGACATTATGTAAGATTAAAGGATCAATTGAACAAGAGGACATAACTATAATAAATATCTGTACACTCAATGAAAGAGTCTAAAAATGCATAAAGCAGACTTAAACAGAATTAAAAAGATAAATAGATGACTCCACAATAATAGTAACCCACTGTCTCGGAGTTGGATCCAACTCATAGCAACCCCTCCTTGGGTTTCCAAGGCAGTATCACTGCGGAAATAGATTGCCCAACCTTCCTTCCAAGGAGTAGCTGGTGAGTTTGAACTGCTAGCCTTCTGATTAGCAGTCAAATACCTTAGACACTATGCCACCAGAGCTCCTACAGTAATTATAGAAGACTTTAATCACCACTTTCAATAAGACATAGAATAACAGGAAAGAAACTCAACAAACATGCACACCTAAACAATACAACCAATCAACTTGAACTTAGAGACATGTACAGAGCACTTTATCCAACAACAGCAAAATATACATTCTTTACCAGCACACATGGAACATTCTCCAAGATAGATTATACATTAGGCCACAAAAGAAGTCTCAATAAATTTAAAAACATAGAAATACTGCAAAGCATCTTCTTAGATCACAGTGCTATAAAATTAGAAATTAACACTAGGAAAACCAACAGAAAAAAGAGCAAACACATGGAAACTGAATAATACTCTCCTTAAAAATGACTGGGTAATAGAAGAAATAAAAAATGAAATTAAAAAGTTCTTTGAATCAAATGACAATGAAAACACAACATACCAAAGTCTTTGGGACACAGCAAAAGCCATGATCAGAGGCCAATTTATAAAAATAGATGCACACATCAAAAAAGAAGAAAGAGCCAAAATCTCACCTTAACCCAGTATGTTAGACTGGGTTCTCTAGAGAAACAAAAAGTAAAGCTAATGTAAAGAGAGAAAGGGAAATTTATCTTAGGAAAATAGCTCACACACTTATGGAAACTGGCAAGTCCAAAGTTCTTGGATCAAACGTCAAGCTGGAAACTTTTCCTGACTCACACAGCTGCAGGGGCTGATGAGCTCAAGGGTGGCAGGCAGTATACTGGCTGTTGACTCCAATGAATGACGAATCCAAGATCTCCAGGCCAAATGGTGGATTGTTCACTCACAGACAGTTGTAGGCAGCACAACAGAATCCCGATACACAGAAGAGTGTCTCTTTTCCCAGAATGTCCATAAATATACTGGAAGCAGGCCACACCCCTAGGGAAACTCCCTTTCAATGGATTGGCTGCTCAAAATATATACATCTGATCCAGTCATTGGAACAACACACATCACAATTGCTTAAACCACACAGAATTGTGGTCCAGCCAAGTTGAGACACAACTCCAATTATCACATCCAAAATCTCCACCAACTGGAAAAAGAGCAAAAAAAAAAAAAAACCCCTACAGTCAATAGAAAGAAAAACAAATAATAAAGATTCAAGCAGGAATCAATAAAACAGAAAACAGAAAGACAATAGTAAAAAATCAACAAGACCAGAAATTGATTCTTTGAAAAGTTTCAGAAAATCAACAAACCACAAGCAAATTTAAATTTAACAAAGGAAAAGGAGAAGATCCAAATAACATGAATAAGAAATGAAGTGGGTGACATCACAACAGAACCAAGAGAAAAAAATAAAATAAAATAATATCAGAACACTATGAAGTACTGTATTCAACAAATTTGAAAACCTAGAAGAAATGAACAGCTTTCTAGAAACACACTACTTACCTAAACTAACACAGACTGAGATGGAAAACTTGAACAGACTCGTAACAAAAGAAGGAATTGAACAGGTCATAAAAAAAAATTACCAACAACAAAAAAGTTCTGTCCCAGATGGTTTCACTGGTGAATTCTCCCAATCATTCAGAGAAGTGTTGACACCAATGCTACTGAAACTATTCCAGAACATGAAAAAGAACACAAAACTCCCAAATTCATTTTATGAAGCAAGCATAACACTGATACCAAAACCACACAAAGACACCCCTAGAAAGGAAAAGTACAAACCAATATCCCTCATGAATATAGATGCAAAAGTCTTCAACAAAATCCTAGCCAATAGACTTCAAAATATAAAAATAATAATACATCATGACCAAATGGGATTTGTACCAGGTATGTAAGGATAGTTCAACATTAGAAAAACAATCAACATAATCCTTCACATAAGTAAAATAAAGGAAAAGAATCACATGATTATATCAATAGATGCAGAAAAAGCATTTGGTAAAATCCAACCCATTCCTGATAAAAACTCTCAGAAAAATAGGAATAGAAGGGAAATTCTTAACATAATAAAGGGGGTATATGCAAAATCAATAGCCAATATTATTCTCAGTGGAAAGAGACTGAAATCATTCCCCTTGCGAACAAGAACAAGAAAAGGATTCCCTCCATCTCCACTTCTATTCAACATTGTATTGGGAAGTACTAGCCAGGATTATAAGGCAAGAAAGGGAAATCAAAGGCATCCAAATTGGTAAGGAAGAAGTAAAACTATTCCTATTTGTTGATGATATGATCCTGTACATGGAAAACCTAAGAGACTCAGCAAGAAAATTACTGGAACTAATTAAAAGATTAGTCACTGAGGACGACAAAGAGAGGCAAGAGCCAGGTAAGGAGCAGGAGGCAAGACCCATCCCCAGAACCAGGGAAGGGAAGGAATGCTGGGGATGACAAAGAGTGGCAGGAGCCCAGGTAAGGGGTGGCAGGCAGGACCTACTGACAGGATCCAGGTAGGAATTAGGTAAGGGGAGGGCGGAGAGGTTTTCAACAGACTAGGGAGATGAACTTGTCTGTCAGTTTGTCATACTGTGTTGGTTTGCACATTGCTGTGAGGCTTGAGGCTGTGCCACCAGTGTTTCAATTGCCCGCAGGGTTGCACAGGTGCACAGGCTTCAACCACAGCTTAGAGACTGAGACAGACTAGGAAGAAAGAGGAGACCATCCACTTCTCAAATAATTTGCCAGAGAAAACCATAAAAATAGCAGAGAAACACTGTCTCATACATTACTGGGCAACTTTATGAATAGCTTGGAAAAATTGTCTGATACAGTGAAGGAAAATGAGCCCCAAAGGTAGAAAGGCACTCAAAATATGAGTTGGAAATAGCTGTCTCATTAGAGTAGAACCAATCTTAATGAAGTGGGTAAAGTAAAGCTTTCAGGACCTCCATTTGCTGATGTGGCATAACTTAAGTTGAGGAGAAACAGCTGCCAACATCCATTAATAATCAGAACACGGACTGTACAAAGTATGAATCTAGGAAAATTGGAAGTTGTCAAAAATGAAAAGGAACACATAAAGATTGATATCCTAGGCATTAGTGTTTTGGCCATTTTGAATCAAACAATACTATGCTGGGAATGACAATTTGAAGAGGAATGTCATGGTATTCATCATCACAAAGGGTGTTTCAAGATCTATTCTGAAGTACAACGCTGTCAG
>NW_006921706.1:628723-645927 GCF_000298275.1 Orycteropus afer afer
AGAAGATTTCAAAGAGCAGCTCCAGAAGACAAAGTCAATTACTATAATGAAATGTGCAAAGACCTGGAGTTAGAAAACCAAAAGGGAAGAACACTCTCAGCATTTCTCAAGTTGAAATAACTAAGGAAAAAATTTAAGTCTTGAGTTGCAATATTGAAAGATTCTCTGGGCAAAAAATTGAATGATGCAGGAAGCATCAAGAGAAGATGGAAGGAATACACAGAGTCACTGTACCAAAAAGACCTGGTCAATCTTCATCCATTTCAGGAGGTGGCATATGTTCAAGAACCAATGATACTGAAGGAAGAAGTTGAAGCTGCACTGAGGGAACTGGCAAAAAACAAGGCTCCAGGAATTGACAGAATACCCATTGAGATGTTTCAAAAAATGGAGGCCGTGCTGGAGGCACTCAGTTGGCTATACCAACAGATTTGGAAGACGGCTACCTGGCCAACTGACTGGAAGAGCTCCATATTTACAACCATTCCAAAGAAAGGTGATCCCACAAAATGTGAAAGTTACCAAATAATATCATTAATATCACATGCAAGTAAAATCTTACTGAAGATAATTCAAAAATGGTTGTAGCAATATATTGACAGAGAACTTCCAGAAATGCAAGCTGGGTTCAGAAAGAGGATGTGGAACAAAGGATATCATTGCTGATGTCAGATGGATCTTCGCTCAAAGCAAAGAATACCAGAAAGAGGTTTATTTGTGTTTTATTGACTACACAAAAGCATTTGATTGTGTGGATCATAACAAATTGTGGATAACATTGAGAAGAATGGGAATTCTTTTCTTTTCTTTTCTTTGGTGGTTACCAGGGATGGGATGGGAGGGGATGGAATACTTCTAGATAGGTTGGGAATAAATAAATAAATAGAATTGCATATATATAAAAAATTATTAGTGGTTATCAGGGGTATGAGGCAGAGAGAAAGGAAAAGATTTTGTTTTGGGGGACATTGGGCTTATGCTAATAGGTGGTGAATATTTTGAAAAAGGATAGCAATAATGGTGGCATAACATGAAAACTGTCATCAGTGTTCCTTAGCTGTAAATGTGGAAGTTGTTATGTTGGCAAATGTCTTGTTGACTATGTTTTCACCACAATAAAATTTGAAAAACAAAAAAATAATTAGGCACCATTTGAGAGTCTAGTTGAGTTTGGAGACCATAAATGTACAATTTTACCTAACTTCCATGGAAACTACAAAGTGCTGATTACATTTATCAATGACAGATCAATGTAAACTTGCTAGTTTCAAACTTGTAGTTCAGTGGGATGGTAAAGGTAGATGCACAGACTCTGCAGTGAGATGTGAGGGCTTCAACACCTAGTTCTAAACTATCCAGTTGTGTGAGTTTAAACAAGAATTTTCAACTGCTTTTACTGCAGTTGTTTCATAAGGATAAAACAACACCTACTTTGTGGAAGTGTTGTAAGGATTAAACTAGAAAGTGCATATAAAGAGATGAGACTAGTTTTGTTCATGTAGCAAGTGCTCAACAATGTTAGCTATATTGGTATTGGCATTAAGTTTATTATTACTTTTAATATGGTATTAGTGTTAATATTATACATTTGATGAGAAAATGGTTGAAATGATAAGACATGGAATCCAAGCATGTAAGTATAGAGGTTATTACAAAAATGGCTGATGCTGTGAGACAAAGGAAAAGATTCAGTGGACCTTGGGTCAACGTTTCAGGTCAAGGTTAAGTCAACTTTGAATAACTGGAGGAAAAACTGAGCTTGATGGAAATTAAAATTAGTAAGTTAGATGTTGAAATTGATTATATCAAAAGTTAAGGCTTTTTGCTTGTTGACAAAGTACAAGATATGGTCCTGGGAATGAGTAGCTGACAGGATTCAGTGTAATAAATTACATAGTATGGTTTTCCTATGCATAGTCTTTGTAAACTCTGTGGTGGAATTTTCCATGAGCAATTGAGTAGCCCCTGATTGTTAAAGTTATCCACCTGGTGTATTTCTGTTGGAGCAGCATGAAGCAATCTTCTGGGAAGTTCACTCTCTCAGATGTATAGAATCCTGTTGGGATTGCTTAGTTTTGCTACTCTTCTAGGCTTAAAATGAGCTGGTGGGCTAGTTCTTAACACATATGACTGCTAAACAGAAGGCTGGTGGTTCAAACCCACTAACCACTGCTTGAAAGGAAGGTTGACCAGTCTATTTCCATAGTGATACCACCTCAGAAACCCAAGGATGGGTCACTATGAGTCAGATCCAACTTGATGGCAATGTTTTGCATTTGTTGTGTTTAGAGATAGAAGGAGTCTCTCTAACTGCTGACTGAGATAAACATACTGCTGAGAGAAACGTGCCTCTGAGAGAGAGACATGCTGCTGAGACAAAGACACAAGAGACACACACTGCTGAGAGAGAGATGTGCTACTGAAAGAAACTGAGAGAGATGACCAGCTGTTGAGAAAGATGGTGGGCTGCTGAATGAGACCACTGGCTGAGAGAGAGGGGGCATGTTCCTGAACTTGAATTGTAGCCTGTTGTTTATCTAATAAATCCCATAATCTGTGAGTTCTGTGTGGCCACTGCAGTGAATTATCGAACTCAACAGAGAGGTGGTGGTTACTGCAGGAAGAACAGTTGGTGTCAAGGTTAGAAGAGGGCTGGAGGATGGTGGCATGTCTGGCTGCTTAAGAACAGGCCTTGGGCTGCTGATGGTGATTCTCTCTTCCTCTTGTGTAGTTAGAGGAAGTCAGAAGGTGCCATCTCCTTGCTCCTTTTGCACAGGAGAAAAGAAGAATGATATTAGAAGCAAAGTTATGAAAAGTATTGGATGGAATATCCACTCAAGACTCTGTTCTCACCAATGGGAACATTAGGATCTGTATACCTGTGACCAAGAAAGGAGATAATGCAAATGTTTTATTTCTAGACAGGAAATTGAGGTTTTAAAGCAAAAAAAGCAAACAATTTACACTATCAATGCTAAAATTTACTATAATTTTAATAATTAATACAATCATATACTTGGGTTAATGTGTTTTACCAGAGAGGTTCTTTATAAATATTTCATACATTCTAAATTTTTAATTAGAATGTGGAATCTACAGTGAGCAGCTGAGTAGCTGCTAAAGGGATATCCTCTGCTTCTAGTATGTAAGAAGACATTTTGAGAAAGGTCTCAAGATTTTGGGCATGCTTGGACCTCATGCGTGTAGCTGAGTCTTCATCTATTTATTTACTCAGCCTATTAAGAGTGCTTTTAAATGCTTCAAAGTTGAATTTCTAGCTTTATCTAATAATTCACTTCAATGATTAAGGTTTATGGCCAGGGATTTCTTCTGTATACTTTCATTTATTGGACACATAATTATGGAGCACTTCTAATGTGCCAGCATTATTCCAGGTCAGCATTATGCAAGGTATTCATCAGCAAAGAAACTAGACAGATCCGTCCTCTGGGAAGGTACATTCCAGTAGGCATTGTTAGGTGCCGTAGAATCAGTTCTGACATAGCAACTCTACAGACAACAGAACAAAACTCAATCGCTGCTATGCCATAAATATAATAAATAAGCATAGGATTTTTTAGAAGATACTATACTTATTTATTACATATGTATATGGGCAATATAAAAAAGGAAGTCACAGAACAGGGTAAAAGTCAGGATGATAAAGTAGGTGCACTGTGCAACCTCTTCATACATTAGTTTCCTTTGAGTGCTTTGCATGTTATATGCATGTGTGGTACTTAAGGTCATGTGTCAACTTGGCTGGGCCTGGTTTTGAGTGGCTGGGCAGCTGGATACAGTTATTCCCCATGAATGAGACTAGTAATCAACTCTATGGTGGAATCTACAGTGAGCAGCTGAGTAGCTGCCTGAGGGATGTACTCTGTTTCCAGTATGTAAGAAGACACTTTGAGAGAGGTCTTGAGCTTTTTGGCATGCTTGTACCCTGCATGTAGCTGAGTCTTCATTCAGCAGCCTTCCATGTTGTCTGCCAATCTTGGGACTATTTCTGGACTTGAACTAGTGGCTTGCCATGTTGCTTAATAATTTTGGGACTGTACAATTTTACTTGTCAGTCTTGGATTTGTCAGACTCGGTAACCAGCAACTGCATAAGTTAAGTTAAATGTCCAGCTTCAGTGGGTTAGAAGCAAGAGGCAGAATTGAAAGCCCAAGGCTGAGGGACCCTCACCCAGTCCCTAGAGCTGACACTTTGAACTCAGACTTCGAGCCTCCTAAACTATAAGAGAGTAAATTCTTGTTTGTTCAAACACCCCATTTGTGGTATTTTCTGTTACAGCAACACAAAAGAACCAAAATAGCATGTGCACACTATTTATGTGGGTGTGTTATATGCAAAAAATGTGATAGCTTTTAAATAGTATGGTCTAAGTGAGAGCTCTGGTAGTGTAGTGCCTAAGGCACTTGACTGCTAACCAGAAGGCTGGTGGTTCAAACCCATCAGCCACTCCTCTGAAGGAAGATGGGGTAATCTATTTCCATACTGATACTGCCTCGAAACCCAAGGAGGGGTCGCTATGAGTCAGGTCCGACTCGATGGCAAACAACAACAACAACAAAGTGGACTTCATTGACAAGATGCCACGTATACAGATATTGAAAGTCTTGCAGCAATTAAAAAATATCCAATTAATTAGACGGTTCTGATTTTACTGAAAAGTACCTATTAGTATGTCTCCATGCCAAATTCTGAATTAAGGGTTATTAAGGGTTGAAATCTAAATGCATAAATGTTCTCATTTTTTTCTGAGTTATTTCTTATTCCTTGCTTTACTTCTTTATTTTACTTTGGATAATCTTGACAAAATCAACACATGACAATAAAGAATGCTAATTAAATATCTCTTTGTCTTCATTAGCTAGAAATACTTTATACACAGATTAATATGGAGAATAACTCAAACCCCACACTTTTCATTCGTTATTCTTTTGAAGTCCAGAAGAAAATGATGTTTGAACTTGCAAGCTAAACAACATTATTAATCTTCTGACATTAACTCAAAATTAAACTATATTATTTTAAGAATGAATTTCAGATAAATCAAAATCCAGACTTCATGCTTTGATGCTGAAAGAATTGCTAATTTCATATTTTTTTATTTTAGCTTTTTCTGGCTGTTTTTCCTCAATCACATATGTTTTCCTGATCCACTTTAGAAATTGAAAACCACCATAATAATGCACACTGAAAGGCTTGTGGAATTTTTCATAAGTCATAAAGGAAAAATGAGGTTTTAAAAATTCAGATTTTGACAAGAAACAGATATATTCTTGTTAGCTTAAATAATGTTCTCATAAAATATTAATTGCATACTTCCTGGATCTGACTCTAGTTTTAGCTAGTTTAGAAAAGTCATTAAAAACAAAACCAGATATCTTTGAAGTCTTCCCAATAACATTATCTTATTTCCCCTTTTTTTTCCCTATTTATAGTTCTTCCTTTTGCTCAAGTCCCTTATGAGTTCAAATTATACATGCATGGGTAGCCTTTTTCTCTGTTAGAATAAGATCACAGTGTCTGCAATGCTCTGCAGCTTACTCTCCTCTCTTCCATTTCATACATCCTTCCCTTAACTGGCTGTCTAATAAATCTAAGGAACAAATAAATCTGAAAGGTAAAATAATTCATACTGCACAACAGAATGTACAGAAATAAAAGGTAAATCTCTTCCATTTCACAAACTGAACATCTATCAAAGGCACAAACATAATGTTCACTTTTAATTAACATTTTAAATTAATATTTAATACTCCCGAAGACATATGTGACTGCATCAGTTTTAAAAAATGGGAGCACGCCATACATTCTTGCACTTTAATTAGTCTTATAGATATCACTTACTCATTTGTGAAAGGATTTTCATTTTAGTATCACTTTTTGTTTTGTGATAAGGAAATAATGTTTAACTATAAATTCCCATTCAAATAAATAATGATACAGACATACAGTGGAAAAATATGCAGGTATTAAAGTAAAGCAGATGTTTATGTTCTAGATCTCAGTTGTTTCTGTGATGTATTGTTAAATAGAATCTATTCCCCCACGTTTTCTCTCAGGTTTTGCTGAAGGTTTCAGTTTTGCTATTAATTTTGAAGACTGCAACTTTTCTCACCTGTGGGATTAGCATTTGTCTCAATGCCACATAATGGTGATTTAATTATCTGAAATACTAACTTTATTATGTATTAATTTTCATATGAAATTGAATTTATTTCATATCACTCTATCATTTTCCACTTTTTACTAAAAAACATGGACAAAGATTTTAAGTACCATAATTTTTCCAAATGAAATTTGTTTTCAGTTTGTCAAATACTTATAAAAAGGGAATCTGACCTCTTAAGATTGCTTTAAATATTTAATTTCAAAATCTCTACCTGACTCAGGTAATCTTCTTCATTTTGTCTCCTTTTTGCTTTTTCATCTGTTTATCATCATCATCATATTATTCATTATTGATGTAATATTACTGAATTCTGCTTCTAAATTGCAGAAAAAGCAGAGGGTAAAGGAGGTTGAACTGCACACTGAATATGTTGTTGATGTTAGGTACCCTCAGGTCAGCGCTGACTCATAGCAACCCCATGTACAACAAAACAAAATCCTATCCAGTCCTCTGCCTTCCTCACAGTTGTTATGCTTGAGCCCACTGCTGTAGTCACTACGCCAATCCAACTTGTTAAGGGTCTTCCCCTTTTTGCTGACCCTTCACTTTAGCAAGTATGATATCTTTGTACAGGGATTGGTGCCTTCTGACAACATGACCAAAGTACAAAAGACAATGTCTGGCCATTATCACTTATAAGGAGCATTCCAGTTGTACTTCTTCCAGAAAAGATTTGTTCATTCTTCTGGCGGTCCGTGTTATTTTCAGTATTTCTCACCAACACCACAATTCATATCCAGCTTTCACATACATATAAAGCTATTGAAAATACTATGACTTGGATCAGGCACATCTTAGTCCTCACTCAGTATGCCACCAACAAAATCTGGACTGTGAGCAAATACAAGTAAAATACCTCAGGTTTTTTAACAGATAGGATGTAAGGAAAAGAAGAGGGTGAATGGAGAATATCAAAAGTGACTTAAAAACATATCAAGTTAAAAATTAGCCAACACTACCCTATAGATTCAAGAACATGCGATGTATTTAATCAAATAATTTAACTGGTTGCAGCTGTATACTGACAGGGAACTTACAGAAATGCAAGCTGGATTCAGAATAGGATATGGAATGAAGGATATCATTGCTGATGTCAAATGGATCTTAACTGAAAGCAAAGAATACCAGAGAGATGTCTGCCTGTGTTTTATTGACTGTGCCTTTGACTATGTGGAATGTAACAAATTATGGATAGCATTGTGAATAATGGGGATTCCAGAACACTTAATTGTATTCGTGAGGAAACTGCACATAGACCAAGAGTATATAATTCAAAGAGAATAAGGAGATATTGCATGGTTTAATATCAGGAAAAGTGTATGTCAGGGTTGTATCCTTTCACTACACTTATTCAATCTGTATGCTGAGCAAATAATCTGAGAAGCTGGACTCTATGAAGAAGAACATGGCATCAGTGTTGGAGAAAGACTCATTAACAACCTGAGATATGCAAATGATACATCCTTGCTTGCTGAAAGCGAAGAAACTTGAGCCACTTACTGATGAAGATTAAAGTCTAGAGTCTGCAGTATGGATTACACTTTCATATAAAGAAAACAAAAATCCTCACAACTGGACCAATAAGCAGCATCATGATAAAAGCAGAAAAGATTGATGTTGTCAAAGATTTTGTATTACTTGGATCCACAGTCAACACCCATGTAAGCATCAGTCAAGACATCAGACAACACATTGCACTGGGTAAATTTGCTGCAAAAGACCTCTTGAAAGTGTTGAAGAGCAAAGATGTCACTTTGAAAACTAAGGTGGGCCTAACTCAAGCACGGCATTTTCAATCACCTCATATACATGTGAAAGCTGGACATTGAGTAAGGAAGACCGAAGAAGAGGTGATGATTTTGAGTTGTGTTGGTGAAGAATATTGAAAGTCTGCCAGAAGAATGAACAAATCTGTGTTGCAGAAGTCAACTGGAATGCT
Organism: Orycteropus afer afer; assembly: GCF_000298275.1. Taxonomy (NCBI): domain Eukaryota; kingdom Metazoa; phylum Chordata; class Mammalia; order Tubulidentata; family Orycteropodidae; genus Orycteropus; species Orycteropus afer. The sequence goes on from NW_006921706.1 coordinate 636,850, forward strand.
CCTTGGAAGCAAGAATGGCCAGACTTCATCTCACCTACTTTGGTCATGTTGTCAGAAGGGACCATTCCTTAGAGAAGAATATCACACACAGTGGCTGCAATGATATGCTCAAGTATAGCAAGGATTGTGAGGATGGTGTAGGACTAGGCTGTGTTTCATTCTGTTGTACATAGGGTCTCTATGAGTTGGGGCAGACTCAAAGGCATCTAACAACAACAACCCTATAGATTCTAGGAATGTACATTAGGGTCAAAAAAAGGAAAATTGCTTTAGTTATTCTTTAAATGACCTGATTTCCAAATTCATGCACAATCTCATTATACTTCTATGAATGTACAATATCATTCCTGAAATGTGTCTGTCAGAATTTTCTATAAGGCTTTAGAATATTCCTGACCAACATGCAATGTAATGTAGGAAGAATTAAATATTCATATCATTACACACCAAGAATTAATCTCAGTCATCCTCATTTGAGAACAGGAAAAAAAAAAAAAAAAACTAAGCTTGTTTTCACATGTAAGGATGACAAAACTAGTAAATGTCAATGCTAAATGTCTTTATTAATCCTGATTTGCACATTCTGTATCTCATTCAATTGTTTCTGGTTTCTTCTTCTTTTTCTTTTTTTTTTTTTTTTGAGGTTGTACATTTTTATCATGACATGCTGTAGATAATTAAAATTCCAGTATATTTTGCTATGAACTTTTGCCAAGGTTGTAATCTCCTTTTCATGACATATATGATTTATTCTCATTGATGAACTGCAAGCTTCTATAATTATTCAATCTAAATCTCATCTGATTGACTGTATAAATAGGGCTTTCCTCTTCATCAAAATACAGTCAATCATCTGTCAGTGATGTTGTCAATGAGGATCTTGTCTTTGTCCGTTTTGAAATTTTACAGAGAATACTGAATGTAAATTTAGGACATCATTGAGAATCTGAATCTTACCAGAGATGAGTAGGATTACACAAGAAATACATTTTTTTTCCTTTGATTGCAGTAAATTACTCTGTCCTTTGCCTTTTATTGACTAATGTTTCAGTTTACATCTTATTTCCAATTAATAAAGTATTGTATGTGTTAAATCAGCTTTTATCTAAAATTCAACAGAGGAAGATGGGAAATTGATTGCAGGAGTAGCAAAGTGAACTATCACATGGAAAAACATCCCATTCATTGAGAAATTACTTTGTGTCATATACTGCATATACAAAGATTATTAAAATGTAGTCCTTGTGAAAAAGAACTCACAGCCTCCTAGTGGGGGTCCTACATGAATAAATAAACAATTACCGTGGGGAAAAGAGTATTACTCAGAATTCAAAATTCAATTGGAGTACAAAGGGGTATTAGCCTGGAAGCTCAGGGTCAGGACAACTATTCATCAGCAGACAGGGTACAGTTTTTCCTTAAAACTACAACCTATTTTGAAATGGAAGTAGAATTTGGCTATAAACACATAGAGCAGTGAAAAGAATCCAAGATGAATAGAATTTAAATCCTGAGTCTACCAGTTACTAGCTCCTGGATTTGGTGTATGAACTGCAGTTCCCTCATCAGCAAAGAAAAAATAATTACTCCTAATTTGCAGTTATGGGAAATTAGACATAATGCATTTAGCATGGTATTTGACATATGGGAGATGCTTAAAACAATAGTAGCTACTATGACTAATGATTATAACAAACAGATGAGCAGGCAAAAAGGGGGGAGAAATAAAGAAATGACCTGCGTCAGGTAATGACTTTGAAATTAAGGATTTAAAACAGTATTAGAAATTAGATTCCCTTTCAGAGGTGACCTGTGTTAAGTGTTACAATTTAAATGCCCCACTTTGTAATTTAAAAAGACACAGCACTTGTTCTTTTCCAGCATTCAGATTTATTAAAGACTTCTGAAAAGGTGAGAAGAGGTCAGAACAAAGGTGAGCTACAGCTGAGGTCTCTCAGGTGGACAACAGAATCTTAGGAAGGTCAGAGGCTTGTTTCAATTCAAGCCCATCTGTGACCACAAACTGCTCTTGTTCAAGTAAGTAGTTTGCTGCAGGCCATCACACAATGGAAATTAGATTATTAAGAATGTAGGCTACTCAAATAACAAGAATAGGCGGCATTCTAAATCAGCTTTATATTCAGTTCAATTAAATAAAAGCCAAGCATTTGTGTCACCCAAAGTTTTGGTCTAGAAATACTGCTGCAATTTTCTAGGTTGCTAATCCAAAGTGAGCATTCCAATGTGTTAATAAACTTACAGCCTGACACACTGATAGGCTCTCCTATAAATGTGATTTAAAATGTTTATAAAAGAGGATTGTAGAGAAGTCTTATTCAGGCTGTTTTTGCTTAGCTCAAATATTAATGAAAACACAAATGCAATTCAAGCTAAAAAAGATCAAAACCTAATTGCCTAGCAATTGTCAGCCTTCAGGAGGATGTTGAGATTACTGCAAAATTTAAACTTTGCTGAAAACTGAAGCAGTTGTTTATGTTGATTTCAATTATGTTAATGAGCCAAGCAAAAGAAAAATCATCTCGCACCCTCATTAATTCCCATACTCATTAATTTAAACTTGCATAACCCTTTGCTCTGTGCTTAGATGTTTTTGCAGCTTTTCTCTTTGCAAACAGAGCAGCCCCAGCCTGCTAAAATGTGAAAGAGAAAAAAATCCACAAAGCATAGCATAACAAAGCCCTGCATAATTATCTCGGTTTTCCAGAATAGGATAAATATCAAGAGATTCCTCAACTAAGAGGTCAGTTTAAAGATTAACCTGAAGAGAAAATTTATAGTTTCCTTTTATTATCACTCTAAATTTTGGCTAAATATCTCTTTTAAAATTAGAAACATTAGTAAACTTTAATTCCTAATAGCCTCATTTTTTTGGTAAGAACATTTTACTACTCTATCATTTTCTACACTCAATTATCAAATCCAGAAAACACAGTTATGCAAAATCTGGCAAGCAAACAAAGAAACAAAATGATCCAATTTGATCCTCTACCATGTAGTAATTAACCATGGTCTACTTTTTGGGGTTCATGTTTCTGAATTTTACTCACTTTTGTCATTCTCAATACCATAATTGTACATCATATTATTTTTATGAATAAACCATACACAGAGGAGTATGTTAAACAACAAGATGAGGATACATTCTCAATATCCAGATTGTGGAAATTCTACAGGAAAATCAATCTTATACCCTTTGATAAAAGCCACACAGAAGAGAGAAAGAGAAAAAGAGAATTGTGTTTTGCTGTATAACAAATCAATCAAACTTAAAATGTAAAACAAATAGGCAATCTTTGCTTTTGCAGACGTCTCTTATATTGCTGTAGTCAGACAGTGGTTAATGCTAGAGTCATCTGACAGTCTTCCTCTGTCATATGGCTCATGGTCAATATTGGCCCTTTCTCAGTTGGGTCTGTCTGCTGGAATACTTAAATATGGCTACTCTCTGTGTCAGGCTTTCTCACAGCCTGGTGAGTGGGTTCCAAGAGCAAGTGTTATGAGAGCCAAATAAAAGTATATCACCTGTTATGGCCTAGTCCTGGATGTCATGCAGTGTTGTTTCTGCCACATCCTATTTGTTAGAAAAAAGACATTAAGACCATTAATGAGGAATTAGATATGTGACTCAGCAATTCCACTCCTAGATATGTATCCAAGACATCTGAAAACAAGGAAGCAAACAGACCAATGTTTTATAGAGCCAATGTTTTATTGCACTATAGCCAAAAGGTGGTAACAACCCAAATGTCTGTCAATAGATGAATGGATAAAGAAAATACTGCACATATATATGATGGAATAAGGGAGCTCTGGTAGCGTAGTGCCTACAGCACTTGACTGCTAACCAGAGGCTGGTGGTTCAAACCCACCAGCCACTCCTCAGAAGGAAGGTTGGGCAATCTACTTCCTGAGTGATACTGCCTCGGAAACCCAATGAGGGGTCGCTATGAGTGGGGTCCGACTCGACAGCACATAACAACAACAACAACATGATGGAATATTACTCAGCCTTAAAGAAAAATGAAGCCCTGCTACATGATACAACATTGATGAACCTTGAAAATGTTATGCTGAGTGAAGTAGGTCAAACACAAAAGAATATTGTATGATTTCATTTATTTGAAATACTTAGAATAGGCAAATGTATACAGATCAAAGTTTAACAGCGATTGCCAAGGGCAGGAGGGAGAAGGAAAGGGGTAATCATTATTTGGAAAGCATGCAGTTTCTGCTTATGATTATGAAAATCTAGCAATGGATATTGGGGATGGTTGCATGACATGATTGATGTAATCGGTGTCACTGAATTGCATATGTGAAAAATGTTGAATTGACAAATGTTGTGTTATCTATATGTTTACAGGAATATGGATCTTGGTTGAAAGCAAAGAACACCAGAAAGATGTTTATCTGTGTTTTCTTGACTGTGCAAAGGCATTTGACTGTGTGGATCATAACAAATTATGGATAACATTGCAGAGAATTGGAATTCCAGGACACTTAATTGTGATCACGAAGAACCTGTACATAGACCAAGAAGAAGTCATTTGAACAGAATAAGGGGATACTGCATGGTTTTAAATCTGGAAAGGTGTGTGTCAGGGTTGTATCCTTTCACCATACTTCTTCAATCTGTATGCTGAGCAAATAATCTAAGAAGTTAGACAATATAAAGAATAATGTGTTATCAGGATTGGAGGAAGACTCATAAACAACCTGAGATATGCAGATGATACAACCTTGCTTGTTGAAAGTGAAGATGACTCGAAGAACTTACTGATGAAGATAAAAGACTACAGCCTTCAGTATGGATGACACCTCAACATAAAGAAAACAGAAATCATCACAACTGGGCCAATAAGCAACATTAGAATAAATGGAGGGAAAATTGTAGTTGCTTGGGATTTCATATTACTTTGATATACAAACAATGTCCATGGAAACAACAGTTAAGAAATCAAATGATGTACTGCATTGGACAAATCTGTTGCAAATGACCTTTTTAATGTGTTAAAGAGGAAAGATATCACTTTAAGATGAAGCTGTGCCTGACTGAAGCCAAGATATTTCAGTAGCATCATATGCATGTGAGAGATGGGTAATGAATAAGGAAGACCAAGAAAGAATTGATGCATTTGAATTGTGGTAGCAAAGAATAATAAAGGTACCATGGACCGCTAGAAGAACAAACAAATCTGTCTTGGAGGAAGCACCACTGGAATGCTCCATAGAAGCAAGAATGGCCAGACTTCATATCACATGTTTTAGTCATGTCCCAGAAGTGATCAGTCCCTGGAGAAGGATATCATGCTTGGTAAAGTAAAGGGTCAATGAAAAAGGGGAAGAACTTCAACGTAATGAATTGACACAGTGGCTGTAATGACAGACTCAAGCATAGCAACGATTGTGAGGATGGCCCAGGACCAGGCGATGTTTCATTCGGTTGTGCATGGGGTCACTATGAGTCGGAGCTGACTCAACCAAACCTAACAACAATAACAAGAACTACAGCAACAAAAATTGTCCTTGACTAAAGAAATGTAAAAATAAATAAAAACTCTAATTTTCTATTTGTGGTTCTAAATAAACAAACAAACTTGTGGTTCTTTCTTGATAAAGAAAGATACTTCATCTCTATACAACAAAGGGAACATATGCAAAGTCAGATTTCCCCTATTTAGAAGTTATTTTTCTTGATAGACCATCTGCTTCAATTTCAGTCTTTATTTCTGCACCTTGAGCACTACAAGCAACAGGCAACACTCTGCAGCTCTAATACAATGAGACTTATCTCTGATTGTGTCGTTGTTGTTAGGTACCATCAAGTTGACTCTGACTCGTAGTAGCCCTATTACAACAGAACTAAACACTGCCTGGTCTTGCGCCAGCCTCACAATCCTTGCTATACCTAAGCCCATTCTTGCAGCCACTATGTTAATCCATCTTGTTGAGGGTCTTCTCCTTTTTTGCTGATCCTCCACTTTGTCAAGCATGATATGCTTCTCTAGGGTTTGGTCCTTTCTGATAACATGACCAAAGTTGGTGAAACAAAGTCTGACCATTCTCACTTCCAAAGAGCATTCTTCCAGAACAGATGTTAGTTCTTCTGGCAGTACAAGGTACTTTCAGTATTCTTCACCAACACCACAACTCAAAAGCATCAACTCTTTTCAGTCTTCCTTATTCATTGTCCAACTTTCACAGTCATACAAGGCTATCTCTGATTGTAGAAAGAATGATATGAGATAACACTTTTCTCTTATGCCTGTTTCAGAACCAGAGTCTACTTACTGCTACTTAGAACAGCTTGCAGTCACCCGTGGTTCTAAAGTATCTGGTTTCTGGATAACGGTGTAGGCAAAGTCTAGTTAAGTTCTCTCCCAGCACCGACCATTTGGATCTAGTGGGCAGACACTAGTAGTGCAACAATTTAAGTAGACAGCCTCACAGACAGGAATATTATGAAAGTTAATAGAGAGGGTCTTTTCAGAACTAAGTATCAGGAGACTTAAGCAATGAAGGAATTCTGAACCAAAACCAAACTGACTGCCCTCGAGTCAGCTCCCATCATAGTGATCCCTCCTTGGGTTTCGGAGGCAGTATCTCTATAGAAGTAGATTACCCAGTCTTCCTCACAAGGAGTGGCTGGTGGGTTTGAACTGCCCACCTTCTGATTAGCAGTCAAATGCTTTAGGTACTATGCCACCAGAGCTCCCAGTGAAGGAATTAAGTCATTGAAATTGAGAATTATGTGGAAATTTGAGTACATTGTTTTACATATAATATTCTTTTTCATGGATAATCAAAAACTGGATTTTTAGTTAAGGATGTTAGTAGGTACACTGTTACAGAAATAAGGATTAAACACTTAAAACAGATATGGTATAAGCAACAACATTCTTTTAACTATGGTTATATTTGTTGGATCCAGTGAAATAAACTCCCCAAGTTTCCATGGGGAAAGTATGTCCTCTGTTCATTTTAACTTCAGATAAAAGAGTGATGTGAAGGAATTCACTGTCCAGAGAATGGTCCCAATATCTAAAGACTCAGTGGAGTCAATTTCACACAATGATTGCAAGGTGGTAAGAACTACCAAAGAAACAAACTCATTGCTGTCAACTCGAATCTGACTCATAGGGACCCCTCCTTGGGTTTCTGAGGCGGTATCTCTAAGAGAGTAGATTGTCCAGCCTTCCTTCTGAGGATTGGCTGATGGGTTTGAACCACCAGCCTTCAGGTTAGCAGTCAAATGCCTTAGGTACTATGTATGCCACCAGAGCTCCTTATAATATATAATATTATAATGTAGAATGTGATGAGGTAAGACCAATGCCTAAAGCATTTGATTACCTTTTTATATAAAATAATTTAATATTCAAAGATAGTCAGTTGATGTTTACTTTTGGGTTGCCATGAACAGAAACTTTTATCTTATATGGAAAATTATTTCAGATTTCTAACTATCCCTAAATAGCTTTCCCTTAACACCAGCTTTACTTCATCAAGCAGACTGGTGATCTCTCTGCAGAAGTAGATTGCCCAATCTTCTTTCTGAACAGTGGCTGGTGGGTTTGAACTGTCAGTCTTCTGGTTAGCAGTCAAATGCCTTACTACACCAGCAAAGCTCCCAGACAGAATGGCAGAGTTTTTAATACGTCTGGTTTAAGACCTTGAAATCTGCATTTTTCAGACACTACTAATATGTAACTAAACTCCAGAACAGCTGGTAATAACATATGCTCCTTAAGGTACTAATTTGTTGAAACAGACGCACCCAACTAATCTAGTCATAGATGCTAGTGTAAGAAAACTTCCCAATACACATCTGCAACCCATACATTTCATCCTCATAGCAAGATTCACTAGTTCATAAGCACCAGAAGATAGAAATACTATCTATCAGATTCACTGTTTTTTCTCCAGATCCTAGCATTGGTAATAAGTATTTGATGAATAAATGAACAGTATGGAATGAATCAATAAAATAATATTTAATTTGAAAATAATCTTCTTGGGCTACACAAAAATCAAGAACTTATATTCTTTCATACATTCTTTCATTAATTCATTGTCTTAGGCTGGGTTCTCTAAAGGAGTAAAACCAGTGAAGTATACATATATAGAGAGAGATTCATTTCAAGAAAATGGTTCATACAGTTGTGGAGGCTGGCAAGTCCCAAATCCATGAGTCAGGCTTCAGGCTGGAGTCTCTCCCTAACTCACATGGTTGCACGGGTTGACAAACTCAAAACTGGTAAGTCAAACAGTAGGCATCTGGCTGACAGGGCTACGGGAGCTGGTGAATCCCAAAATCCATTTGTGAGATGGCAGGTTGCTGGTTCATGTAACAGAAACCAGAGATCAGAGGATGAAGAGTCACATTCAGGATCAATAGAGCACAAGCTCTATCAGAATATCCATATATATTGGATGAAGGCCTTACCACCAAGGAAACTTCCCTTTCAATTGATTGGCTGATCACATCAGATCACAAAATGGAGGATGTTTAGATAATATCTGCCAAAGCACTAAGAATCATGGCCTAGCAAAGTTGACACATAACTTAAACCATCACAATTCACCCCGTGTCTACTTGGGACCTGTACACATCTCATTAAAGCATACGTAATCTCTAAATAGGAGCTCTGGTAGCATAGTGCCTTAGGAACTTGACTGCTAACCAGAAGGTTGGCAGTTCAAACCCACCAGCCACTCCTGTGAAGAAAGGTTGGCAATCTACTTCCGTAGTGACACCACCTCAGAAACCTAAGGGGGGGTTGCTATGAGTCGGGTCCAACTCAACGGCACATAACAACAACAACAATCTCTAAATAAAAACAATTATGAAGTCATATTTGTGCCTAACATGATATAACTAACATGTATATAACCAAAAACAGAGTAGCCTCATTTACATCTTAAATTTTATAATAAGTAATAGATCAAAGGAGGAAAGAAAACAATTCTATCTGTCATACATAGATATATAGTTAGTTATATAGAGGTGTGTGTGTGTGTGTGTATATATATATATATATATATATATATATATAT
>NW_006921706.1:646157-656136 GCF_000298275.1 Orycteropus afer afer
ACACACACACACATACACATACACGTACATATTCAAAAAAACAAGGAAGAAATACTAAAAAACAATCACTGCTCACATTTCTGTAACTAGTCACAATGTAATACCTGGTATTTAGAATTACCTTCTTCCACCATCTATTCTGTATTCCCCTTTGCCTTCAGCAAGCAACTCAGCTGGCCATGGTTCTTTGCCAGAAAGAATGATCCAAATCTTCACTTCTCAAGGCTCTGGCACACTAGTAGTCATGTCAGAATTGGGTTGTTGTAGTTTTCTATTGACATTAATCACATACATCCTAAGAGATCTCCTGTAATCCAGACATACTCTTCTTTACCTCCATTGTGTAATATCTATCCAATTCTCCCTTGGTAATCAGGATAAATCACACCAGACAATACAGTAACTTCCTCCTTTGCCTGTTGATCCAGAGGGATGAAGAGACAAAAGTGGCCAGCTGGCATTCTTAACTTCCAGTCCAATGGAATCAATGTTATGTCCCCTAGAGGGAACATTCCTCCCTTTGGAACTAAGAATTCTAGAACTGCATACAACAAGGTCTTGGGGACAGGAAGCAAAAATCTTACAAGTGGGTAACGAGGAGTAATAGTGAGTGGTGACATGTTCATACTTTGATTCCTGAACCCATGAATCCTGGCTATGGAATGTGGGGGATGGGAAGCACCATATATTGGCACTCATTTAGAGCATATACAGCCTCCTAGAGAACATTGTTCAAACCCTGCATGGTATTGCCACATAGCTGTGACCTAACTGTGTCTTAAGAAGTCATTCCATCATTTGATCAAGCTAACTGCTTCAGGATAAAAAGGAACATGGTGAATTCCATGAGCATGGGCCCATTACCACAATTTATATGCTATTAAGTGAGTTCCTTGATCTAAGACAATGCTGTGTGGGATACTATGATAGTGGATAAGGCATTCTATAAGTCCATGGATGGTAGTTTTGGCAGAAGCATTGCATGCAAGGAAGGCAAATATGTAACCAGTGAAAGTATCTATCCCAGTAAGGACAAACCACTACTCTTTCCACAATGGAAGTGGTCCAAAGTAATCAACCTGCCACCAAGTTGCTGGCTTATTGGCACTAGGAATGGTGCCATTGTGAGGACTCCAGGTTGGTCTTTGCTGCTAGCAGATTGGGCACCCAGCAAGGTTGTAACCAAGTTGGCCTGGTGAATGGAAGAATGTGCTACTGATTGCATGTGTAACCTCTATCCCTACCACCATGGCCACTTTGTTCATGAGCCCGTTGGGCAATGACAGGAGTGGTTAGGGAAAGAGAATGACTGATATCCATAGAACACATCATCCTATCCACTTGACTGTTAAAATCCTCCTCTGCAAAGGTTACTCTTTGGTGAGCATTCTCAAGAGATACAGACATCTTCAATTCTTTGGCCCATTCAGTGAGGTCTATCCACATGCCTCTTCCCCATTCCTCCTTGTCACTAATTTTCCAATTATATTCCTTCCAGTCCCTGACCATCCAGCCAAACTATTGCCCACAGCCCATGAACTAATTATGCAGTCTCATATTTGGCCATCTCTCCTTCCAAGAAAAATGAAGAAGCAGGTGCACTGCTCAAAGCTCTGCCCACTGGGAAGATTTCCCTTCACCACTGTACTTCAGGGAAGTCCCAGAAAGGGATTGCAGTGCTGCCACTGTCCACTTTCATGTGGTGCCTGCATATCATGCAGAACCATCTGTAAACCAGGTACAAGTTTTCTCTTCCTCACTCAGTTGATCATAAGGAATTCCTCGTGAGGCCATGAGTTCAGACTGGGAGAAGGAAAGTAATGTTACAGGAATACAGTCTATGGCACTTGGGCTACTTCCTCATGTAACTTATTTGTGCCTTCAGGTCCTGGTCAAGCCCAATCACATCTATATCTCTTCCATTTAATAACAGACTGCTGCTGTGCAGGTTCAACTATATGACTTTGTGGATCAGGTAACACCCATGATGGGTAGCTCAGGCCACAATAGGACTTGGTAGCCCATAGTAAAACATTCAGAGTCTACTAACACCTAATAACAAGCCAACGTGTCTATTAATACATAAAAAGAAGCGGAAAGCTGTTTCACAAAAGGAGAGTACTTTCATATAGAGGATGGCAGAGCTTTGGAGGTCCTGGATAGAGTGGGAGGAAAAATGAGGAACAAAATTCAAAAACAAGATAACAGCCAGAATTACTGGTTGGATGGAGTCTGGTGGGACCCCCAAGACTATGGCCCTGGGATATACTTCAGGCCTGGGATAAAACTCTCTCCCAACATTGGCCCTCAGCCCAACAGTAGTAAGACTTGCATGCAGAACACCCAAGCCAGGACAATGCACCCACCTACTCTACAGAGATATACCTCTTGGAGCAATCAGCCATGGGGCACCAGAGGGGCAGCATTCACATGGAGGGAAAGCTGGACAGACAAGAGTGCATAATTAAAAAGGGCATAGGGATGGGGGGGTCACAGGGAAGGGGGAGGAGAAGAGAGGTTAGGGTTGGGGATGGTAATTGGAGAGTAAAACCAAATGTAATGAACTGTTGAATGTAAAACAAATTCAACTCTGTGAATTTGCATCCAAAGCACAATAAAACAAGCAACAAAACAAAACAAAAAAATCCTACAGGTCGGCACTTTGATTTACCAATAGGGGAATGCCAGGCTCTAAACAGCATCTCTGTCATTGACTCTTCAAGTACTATTTATTGGATCAGCCAAATCATATGGCCTAAGTGGTAGAGTGGCTTGTATAGAAGCCTGTACCTGTTGCAGAATCTTCTCTTGTTCTGAGCCCCACTCAAAACTAGGAGCTTTTCAAGGCATTTACTAAATAGGCCAGAGTAGCAAACCTAAATGGGGGATACATTACCTCCAAAATCCAAAGAAGTTCACCAGATAATTATGCCTCTTTTTTTAGTTGTAGGAGGACTAGATGTAACAACTTATCTTTCACTTTGAAAGGAATATCACAATATGCCCCACATTGGATTTCTAGAAATTATACTGTGGTTGATAGTTATTTGAATTTTTGTCAGATTTTCCCAACATCTAGCATGCAAATAGGGAGTTCTGGTGGCATAGTGGGTAAGGCATTTGGCTGCTAACCTGATGGTTGGTGGTTCAAACCCATTAGCTGCTCCATGGGAGGAAGATGAGGCAATCTACTTCGGTAAAGATCTGAAGCTTTGGAAACCCAATAGGGTCACTAAAAGTCAGAACAACTTGATGGCAGTGGGTTGTTTTTTTTTTTTTTTTTTTTAGCATGCAAACATATTATCGGTAAGTCTAGAGTCACTGAGACTTCTTCTCACTTGGTCCAATCAGTATAATGTTATCAATGTAATGGACCAATGTGATATACTGTGGAAAAGAAAGGTGATCAAGTTTCCTATGGACTAGAAGAACATCACATAGTGATGGAGTGTTGTTATACCCTGAGGGAGGAGAGTGATGGTGTAATATTAGCCTTGCCATCTGAAGGCAAACTACTTCAGCTGTTCTTTAGATAATGGAATTGAGAAAATTGCATTGTCCAGATCAATAGCTGAATACCGGGTACCAGGAGATACATTACTTTTCTCAAGAAATGAAACCACATCTAGAACAACTACTGCCACTACCTGGTTAAGTTTACTATAAACTATTGTCATTCTCCAACTCCATCCGTTTTTTGCACAGGTCAACAAGGCAAGTTGAATGTGGATGGGATTGGAATCACCACCCCTGCATCCTTCAAGTCCTTGATTGTGGCACTAATTTCTGCAATCTCTCTAAGAATGTGGTATTGCTTTTGGTTTACTATTTTCTAGATAGGGGTAGTTCTAATGGATTCTTCTTGGATTTTCCTACCATAATAGCCTTTATTCCACATGTCAAGGAGCCAAAGTGAGGGTTCTGTCAGTTGCTGAGTACATCTATTCCAATTATGCGTTCTGGAACTGGGGAAATCACTACAGGATGGGCTTTCGAACTCACTGGACTCACTGTAAGACAAAACTGAGCTAAGATTCTATTAATAACATGACTTCATACACCCCTATTCTGACTAGTAGTCTACAATAATATATTGGATCTCCTGGAATTAGTGTCAGTTCAGAGCCAAGGTCCAGTAATTCCCCCAAAATCTTATTATTTCCATTTCCCCAATGAACAGTCAATTTCATAAAAGGCTATATATCCCTTTCGGGGAAGACTAGGAGAAAAATTAACAATACTAATTTTTGGCAGTGCGGTGGGATCCTTCCTCAAGGGGACTCAGCCTCCCCTTCATTCAAGGGGTTGTGTGTGGGTCTATAAACTGACTCAAGTCTGCAAATTGATTGAGGGACCATGACATTCTATTCTGGAGATTCAAGATAGACTGCTGTTCATGTGACCTAGAATTCTTTCACTTTTACAGGTCAAGTAAATATTGAGTATATTTCCCATCTATTTCAGTCCTGGGAGCTCTGATATCATAATGGCTAAGGCACTTGACTGCTAACCAGAAGGCTGGTGGTTCAAATCCACCAGCCACTTCCCGGAAGGAAGATGGGGCAATCTACTTCCGTAGTGATACTGCCTTGGAAACCCAAGAAGGGGTCGCTATGAGTCGGGTCCTACTCGATGGCACATAACAACAACAACAACAACATTTCAGTCCTAGGGACATGTGACTAAGCAGTCAATATCATAAGTCCATACAAGTCAGACGATTCTGATAACTACTTTGACTCTGTTATCCATTACAGTAACCACACCCACCTTGTCTTTGGTGATGAAGTGCTGTCACTTTGCCCTTACTATCATGGGGTCCGATCAGCCCCATTATAATTGTTGTTGTTGTTGTTGTTATGTGCTGTCAAGTCAGACCTGACTGATAGAGATCCCTCCTTGGGTTCCAAGGCAGTATCACTAAAGAAGTAGATTGCCTAACCTTCCTTCCAAGAAGTGGCTGGTAGGTTTGAACTGCCAGCCTTCTGGTTAGTAGTCAAGTGCCTTAGGCACTATGCTACCAGAGCTCCTCCCATTATAATTGTTGTTGTTGTTGTTATGTGCTGCTGAGTCAGCCCTGACTCATAGCAACCCCTCCTTGGGTTCTGAGGCGGTATCACTATGGAAGTAGATTGCCCAACCTTTCTTCCAAGGAGTAGCTGATGGGTTTGAACCATCAGCCTTCTGGTTAGCAGTCAAGTGCTTTAGGCACTATGCTACCAGAGCTCCTCCCATTATAATTAGGTTTCTTAATTCAGTTAGGGCAGTTCCCAATGTCAAATCTGATTTATATAAAACGGCAATCACATCAGTCTTCAAGGATGCTGGAGCTCCCTTCACAAATTGGTTCCTTTCATTTTTTGGTGAAAGCTGTTTCATCTGGGTCTGAGTTCAACCTGATAAATCCATTCTAGCATGCCAATTTCTCTAAGCCTTTGGATACCTTCTACAGTATACTGAGGCAGATCTGGCATTTATTCTTGATTTGGTGTAGGCCACCGCTTAATCCATGCTTCAGTGGGTCAACCAAATAAACTATTAGATCCTTTTTAAACCTCATTAGCTGAAACCTTGAATGAAGAATCTTGCTTAGTAGGCTGATCTAACTTTACGTCCTTGCACCACTCCCTCACACCCATAATAGCCATTCCCACACTTATTCCCTAGGTTTCTGTTTACATATATTAGAAAAATCAAGTAGTTGTTTTGGATTGTAGCATTCTCCTGAATCACACTTTGTACTTTACCTCTTGGGGCTCACTTGGTCTTAAGTCTAGTTGCATGTCTAGAAGCAAAAATAGGTGAGAGTGATGGGGTAGGTCTCCTGGGGACATTCAGCAATGTCTTGTAAAGCATATACCCCAAATGCCACCCAGGCAATCCCCAAAAAGCCACCCCAGGTGACATCCCAGACAAAGACTCTTCCACAGAACTATGTTAATCTCATCCAATGGGGGTAGAAGGGATAATGGTTTTACTGGGGAGTGTTATTTAGCAGACAAAGACAGACTAATCTCTTCAGATTAAGAGTAAGAGGGTTGGCTGATTCAATGGAATTTAGGAGCTCAATGTCCCCAGCTTCCTGATCATCTGACCATGTATTCCCATCCCAAGTTTCAGGATCTCATTTCTTCCCAATCATTGTCCTCACTTTTAATTTCAAGCACCATTTGAAGTTGGGAATTCACTTGGTGTTATTATTTAGCCACTGTTATAATAAGACTCTGGGTTTAGCTCTGTTACTAAAAGAAATAAGGCTTTCTTGAAGGGCACAAGTGGCAACTCTTAAGTATTTTATGCCATGCTTGAGCTATAACTCTGAAGCTTTGAGCACATCCCTTTCTTTCACCACTTTGTCTCTGAAAGTAAGGCCAACCAAACAGCTTCCTTATACTTCTCATTCTGACAAAATTGTAGAAAAGTATTAAATATGCAATCACCCAAAGCCTGTTCTCTCACAAATATTTGATATATCGGTGGTGATATGTTGTGTATTTCTATCACCACTTCAGTGTCATGGATTAGCAGGGCCTTCTTTACTAATGAAGGCAGAGTCATCAGACCCTCTAAGATTAGCTAGACTTGAGGGGGACTTCTGGTAAGATGGTAGAAGAGGCAGAAAGACTGCACAGACCATCTTCAACAAAGAAGGGGGGAACCAATTAACACAGATACAGAAGATAATCCTGAACACTTGAGCCTTGAAGGGAAGGATATGGAGTGGACTAAACTCCAACTACCAGAAGAATTTGCATGAAAACGCCAAAAATGGAGACATATGGAGCTGCGGTCTGGCAGTGAGACTGACAGCACAACAGCTTGGATATTGTTGAGTAGTGATAGGACCTAAGAATTAACCTAAAAATCAGCCCTGCTAGCCAGGGACTGCATGGAGGACTGCTCCGGTGGCTGGAGAATAAAAGGGGAAGCAGTGAAGACGACAGCAGGCTTAGCTGTGGACTTTTCTCAGTCCGGAGGATGCAGCCATGTTGAATGTTTACAAGCGGCTTGACCATTTTGGATATTTAAAATGTTCTCCAAGATTCCAAAGACTTAAGAACAGACTCCACTTGCCAGAACCCCAAGGACATTCTGGACCTAGATGACTGGAAAGGTGTGATATTCCCATTGTTACTCTTACACCCCACACCATCTTGGTGAACAGAGGTGTGGCCATCCTTCACTCCCACCTACTTTCTGGGACAGCAGGAATTTCATCCCAGGCTATGTGCTTGGATGGAGCCTGGGTGCCCTGCCCCACTCTGCCCCAGTTTTATTTCTTTTTTCTGTTTTTTAGTTTGTTTGTGTCTGTTTTAAAACTACTATTAGTATTATTACTTTTGTCCTTTTTACTATTATTCTTTATTCTTCTCCTCCCAGGTTTTAGTTTTCAGCTTTTTTTCTTTGTCCTGTTCCTGGTTGCAATTTCCTTTTCTTTCTCATGGTTAACCCTATTCCTTGTTTCTCTTTTTGTGGTTTTCCTATTTTTACTTCATTATTCTCCTTCTCTACCTTTTTCCTCTTATTTCCCTCTCCCCAGATATTGTAGGTTTTTTTTTTTTTCTTCATCTTTTTCCCTTTTTTCTTTTTTTTAGTTCCTGTTCTTGTGTGATTACATGGTGTATTTTTTGTCTATGTGCTTTCACTTTTTTGATGGTTATTTAATTATTTTTGTCTAACTGAGTGGAAGACAGCAACAGTCCCCATATGACACAACTACACCCACACCTCCTACAGCTTCACTTACTGAGAGAGCCCCACTTCCTTCTCCACCAAGAGGCCAATGATAAACAACCACCAAGAAAAGCCTGACTCACCATTAGCTTCTCTTCAAAACAGCTAACAGAGATCTAAATACAACAATGCCATGATGTCTCTGAGACAACAGACCATCACAGTCCACATAAAGAAGCAGGATAAAGTGGTAGAAACAAGGGAGCAACATACAGACCCAGAACACATCCCTGAGGAAGAAGCAGCATTGAAATTCAAAAAAATTGTATTTAGGTATCTTCAAGGGATTGAGAGACAGACCAAGGAAAACACAGAAAAACCCCAGAAGAATTTTGGAAGAAAATACAAGAAATGACAAAATAAATTAAAAAGTAGAAATGATTAAAAATTTACAGATAGAAATCCAGAAGATTAATAATAAACTGTCAGAAATAGATAACACATTGAAAGGGCAAAGGAGTAGAATCAAATCAATGGAAGAAAGAATTAATGAGACTGAAGACAAATACTTGAATACTTCTTTGGAAAGGAACCAATCAGAGAGAACAAAATGAAGAAAACCTAAGGTTCGTATGGGCTAGCATCAAAAGGAATAACTTAACGTGTCATGGGAATTCCAGAACAGGAAGAGAAAAATAAAACTACTGAAAAAATTGTCCAAGATTTGTTGGAGGATAACTTCCCTGATATGATGAAAGATGAGAATATATCCATTCAGGAAGTCCAACAAACCCCAAACAGGATAGACCCCAAAAGAAAATCACCAAGACTTACCATCCTCAAATTCATCAAAACCAAAGACAAAGAAAGAATCCTGAAAGCAGCATGGGAAAAATAAAAAGTTTCTTAAAAAGGATAGCCAGTGAGAATAAGCTCTGATTTCTCAGCAGAAACCATGCAAGAGAGGAGGCAATGGGATGGTGTATAAAAAACCCTGAAAGAGAAAATTTTTCTCAAGAATTATATACCTCTCAAAATTGTCCTCAAATATGATGGTGAAATTAGGAGATTTCCAGATAAGTGGAAACTAAGGGAATTTGTTAAAACCAGACCAGCCTTGCAAGAGATAATAAAGGGAGTCATTTGAACAGAGAACCAAAAATAGCAAATAACAACTGACTGTTAACACACAAGTTCATGTAATACAGAAGCCACAGCTATGGACATATCCAAAGTAAAATAAGCTTACAAGATTGTAAAGAGGGAACCAGAGACAACAATGGGCAAGTGAGGACAACTACAAACCAAAAAGAGAGAAAATACTGTGTAGTTACATAATTTCTAAATGGTGAGGAAGTCAAGAGAGTTAGTTGCAAGACAGAATGGACTGTATCAAACTCGGGGAGAAAATTATAAATCACAGGGTAACCTCAAAGAAAAATGATAAACCTTCACATTACAATAAAAAAAAAGAGGATAAGCACAAATATAACAACAATTACTAAAACAACAGCAACAAAGGAAATGATAACACGATTCATAAACATAATGAGCTCAGCACAGAAAATAATAATATGGAACAAAGAAACCAGGAACACCATGAAAAAACACATAACAAAATAACAGCAACCAATTCATACTTGTCAATAATTACACTGAATGTTAATGGATTAAATGTACCACTCAACAGACGGAGAGTTGCAGATTTGATAAGAAAACAAAACCCATCAATATGCTGTCTATAAGAGACACACCTTAGAGACAAAGACAAAAGTAGACTAAAACTCAAAGGCCTGAAAAAGATATATCAACCAAATACCATAAAAGACAATAGTGGCAATATTAATTTCTGATCAAATTGACTTTAAGACAAAAACTACTATAGTAGACAAAGAAAGACATTATATAATGATTAGAGGATCAAATGAACATGAAGATATAATCATAAGAAATATCTATGAACCCAATGAAAGAGCACCAAAATACATAAATCAGACTTTCAAAGAGTTGAAAAGGCAAACAGATGACTCCACAGTCATAGTGGGAGACTTTAATACACCATTTTCAATAAAAAATAGAACAACTGGAAAGAAACTCAAAAAGATGCAGAAGAGCTAAACAATACAATCCAACAACTTGACCTTAAAGGCATCTACAGAGCACTTCACCCAACAACAGCATAATATACATTCTTTTCCAGTGCACATGGAATATTTTCCATGATAGACCATATATTAGGCCATAAAGCAAGCCTTCATAAATTTAAAAACATGGAAATACTGCAAAGCATCTTCTCAGAGCATAA
>NW_006921706.1:656415-657364 GCF_000298275.1 Orycteropus afer afer
TAGGAAAAAATCAACAATACCAGAAGTTGGTTTTTGAAAAGATCAGTAAAATTGACAAACCACTGGCAAATTTAACAAAGGAAAAGAGGGAAAGAATACAAATAACATGAATAAGAAACAAAATGGGTGACATCCAACAGAACCATCTGAAATAAAAAGAATATCAGGATACTATGAAGAACTGTACTCCAACAAATTTGAAAATCTAGAAGAAATAGACAGATTTCTAGAAAAACATCACTTACCTAAACTAACACAGACTGCTATGGAAAAGTTGAACAGATCCATAACAAAAGAAATTGAACAAGTCATCAAAAATTATCAACAAAAAAAAAAGTCCTGGCAGACAGCTTCACCAGAGAATTCTACCAAACATTCAGAGAAAAACTGACACCAATCCTTCTCAAACTCTTCCAAAACATACAAAACAATGGAATCCTCCCTAACTCATTTTACGAAGCAAGCATATACCTTGATCCAAAACCAGGCAAAGACATCATTCAAAAGGAAAACTGAAGAACAATATCCCTCATGAATACAGATGCAAAAATCTTCAACAAAATCCTAGCCAATAGACTCCAACAACATATCAAGAAAATCATTCATTATGACAAAGTGGGGTTCTTATCAGGTATGCAAGGATGATTCAACGTTAGAAAAACAATCAACGTCATCCACCACTTAAATAAAACCAAGGGAAAAAAAACACATGGTCATATCAATCAATGCAGAAAAGGCATTTGATAAAATCCAACACCATTCCTGATCAAAACTCTCAGCAAAATAAGAATAGAAGGAATATTCCTCAACATAATAAAGGGCATCTATAAAAAACCAACAGCCAACATTATACTCAATGGAGAGAGACTGAAACCATTCCTCT
The DNA here is from genome assembly GCF_000298275.1 of Orycteropus afer afer. Classification (NCBI taxonomy): domain Eukaryota; kingdom Metazoa; phylum Chordata; class Mammalia; order Tubulidentata; family Orycteropodidae; genus Orycteropus; species Orycteropus afer. The sequence goes on from NW_006921706.1 coordinate 657,299, forward strand.
TGAGAACAGGAACCAGACAAGGATGCCCGCTATCACCACTTCTATTCAACATTGTATTGGAAGTCA
>NW_006921706.1:659004-660719 GCF_000298275.1 Orycteropus afer afer
CATTTACAATCAGGAGCTCCTCAGTTGCTCATTCCACCACTGAGTTTACAATGACTTATGGGTAGAAAAGCCATACTAAGTAATTTACTACACTGCACTTCTAAAAATCAAATTTTTATGTGCTTCCAAAGATTTCTCCAAAAGAGTCAAAAGATAACCTACAGATTGGGAAAAAATATTTGGCAATGACATATGTGACAAGGGACTTATCTCTAGAATTTACAGAAAACTCCAACACATCAATAACAAAAAGACGAATAATCCAATTTAAAAAATGGGCAGAAGGCATGAATAGACACTTCACCAAGGAAGATATTCAGGCGGCCAACAAACATATGAAGAATTACTCATCATCATTAGCCATTAGAGAGATGCAAATCAAAAAAACAATGAGATACCACCCTGCCCCAGCACTAGTAGCAAAGTTTGACAAGACAGATACTAACAAATGCTGGCAAGGATGCAGAGAGATTGGGACTCTCATACACTGCCAGTGTGACTGTAAAATGGTACAACCATGGTGGAAAGCAGTATGGTGATTCTTTAAAACATTGGAATTAGAAATCCCATTTGACCCAGCCATTCCATTACTAGGTATATATCCTAAAGAAGTGAGAGCCATGACAAGAACAGACATATGCATACTAATGTTCATCGTAGCACTATTTACAATAGCCAAAAGATGGAAACAACCTAGGTGTCCATAAACTGAAGAATGGAAAACCAAACTATGGTACATACACACAATGGAATACTATGCAACCCTAAAGAATAACCTAGAATCTGAAAAACACTGCTCAACATGGATGAACTTGGAAGATATTATGGTGAGTGAAAAAAAAGTCAATCACCGAAGGACATCTATTGTATTAGTCCGTTATTGTAAAAGTCAAGGAAAGGTTTATCTATGGAAGGAAATTTTCTTTGTTGGTTACCAGGGGTGAGAGGGGAGGGTAGAGAACACTGTTAGATTGGTAGAGATAAGTATTGATTTGGGTGAAGAGAAGAGCAATATACCAAATAAGAGTGATCAACATGTTGGCATTGAGGAAGAAGAAGACATAAAGAGGTACGTGGGAGGTACAGAACACAAAGATGAACCCTTTTGCACATACAGTGCTGCACTGTCAGTGAAGGGAAACATGGGTATATGAGTGGATAAATGAGTGGACAGGCTGAACTATTAAATATGTCTATGAAGCCCATGTATAGGGTTGGCAGGCAATGGTTTTTTTGTATGATCTGAATACCCAGATGTATAGTACAGCTGACAAGGGGCAAGTTTGTAGTCACTTCTTGGTCACAGCCAGCTACCCAGAGGGAGTGAGTAGTTGAACCTGTGGGCTCAGGACCATAGGACAGGGGGCACCAAGCTCAATCAGCATAACATACTACACAAAACATTGTTCCACCTCCTACTTTGGCGAGTAGCAACTGGGATCTTAAAAGCTTGCAAGCAGCCATCTCGATGCAATGATGGGTCATTCCTCATCCAGAGCAAAGAAGAATGAAGAAAACCAAAGATTTATGGAAAGAATTAGTCCTAGCATTCAGTACACCATGTGATCTGTAGCCTATACAACTATGAGACCAGAAGAACTAGATGGTGCCTGGCTACCAATGTCAACCACTCAAAGGGGTATCTATGTAGGAGACCCTGGATAGAGAGGGAGGACAATGTGGAACAAAATTCAAAATCATTTGGAAAAAAAAAA
>NW_006921706.1:660974-688229 GCF_000298275.1 Orycteropus afer afer
AAGTGGGAGGGGAGCTGTTGCACTGTGGTAAATTGTAGTCAATGTCATGAGACAAAGTGTATGTGAACTGCTGTACGGAAAGTGAATTTGCTCTGTAAATTTTCACCCAAATCACACACACACACACACACACACACACACACACAATTAGCTAGACTTGAGAACCAATTCAGAAAATTCATCTTTATAATTTTGTTACTTTCAAATCACTCTCAAGGAGCTCTGATGGTATAGTGGTTAATGCATTTGGTTGCTAACCAGAAGGTCAGTGGTTCAAACCCACCAGCTGCTCTATGGGAGGAAAATGAGGAAATCTACTTCCACAAAGATTTATAGCCTTGCAAATCCAATGTGTGTTACTATGAGTTGGAATTGATTCAATTGCAGTGAGTTTGGTTTTTTGGAGAACGACTCTCAGTACCAAATGTTTTAGGCTGGGTTCTCCACAGGAGAAAAACCAGTGAAGCATAATTACACACACACACACACACACACACACACACTGCTGTCGAGTCATACCCAACTCTCAACCTCTCCCTGGGTTTCCAAGGCGGTATCAACAGGTCAGTAGATTGCCCAATCTTCCTTCCAAGGAGTAGTGAACTGCCAGCTTTCTGGTTAGCAGTCAGATGCCTTAGACACTAGGCCACCAGACCTTATATATATATATATATTAGCTCAGACACACAGAGAGAGATTTATTTCAAGAAAATGGCTCACATAGTTGTAGAGACTGGCAAGTGTCAAATCTATGGGTCAGCTGTCAAGCTGGAGGCGTCTCCTGACTCATGTGGTTGCAGAGGCTGATGTACACCAAATCAGCAGGTCAGAAGGCAATTGGTTCTCTTCACAGAGAGTGAGCTTTATATATTAGATGCAGCCACACCCCAAGGAAACTCCCCTTTCTAATGACTAGCTGCTCACATCAAATCACAAAATACCTGCCAAACCACTAAGGATCATGGCCCAGCCAAATTGACACATAACCTTAGCCATCACACCCACAAAGCAAAAAAAATTTATTGAGAGTCTATTGTATGATAGGCATTAAGGGATACACTAAAAATGCAGTAGTGAATGAAATAAAGCATTCATGTACCCTATGGTAATTAAAACAGTGCTGATTTCTCATGAAAACACAAAGCCTTTTGAACTTCTGAAATAGGAGGCCTTCTTTGAGTACATGAGTGCCTCTGTTTTCTGCAAAGGTGATTGTTATGCAGCTGTGAGTCACTGCAGTAAAATCCCAGACAACATTTCATGTTCTCTGTGACTTTTATAGCTGAAGCCTGGAGACTGGTTCATTTTCCTTGTGATCTGCATGGAGCTGAATACCTATTTTCTTATAACATTCAGAATATTTCAGCAAATTCTCTCAGAAGCAAAACTTTCAAATCTATGACCTTTGGTCCAAAAAGAATTCTCTACCAGGTTTTGTTTTATTTTTTTACTTTTTAACAAAGAATTAAGAAAAAAAAATCAATACTTAACATATACAATATTTTCCTAGCTATGCATGTGGAAGATATTACATCAAAACTGAGAAGGATACCTGGTCAAGGTTGTCTTAGGTAAGCAGAACAGCTACAGAATTGTAAATGATAGATACTGTCAAATCAGATGAGAAAAAAATTCAATCTATTTCCTATCTCTGAATCATTATCATGGGAGATTGTTAGAAACAGACCTAGCATTGTATTTCTTTGGAAGTAAAATAAACCATTTCCTCATTGCTTTCTTAGAAAATCCTATCAGAAAAACATCTGTCCCTAAAATTCCAGTATTTCCTCCATATCTCTAGGTGATTTTCATATGAAGCCTATTCTTCGAAATAGTCCTTTTTATCATTTTAGAAATTGTATGATTCCTACTACTCTGCCAAGAGCTGCAGTGCAGGGTCTTAATGGATATGAATTTCTCAACTATTGAAACAAATCCTAAATAACAGGAATGAGCCGATGATGAGGTTGAGAATTAAAAAAAAAAAAAAAAAGTAAATTGATATGCCTCATACGTGTGCTCTTTTGTGAGAATCTCAATGTTTTCATTTTCTTCTAATTATAGAAACAGTAAAGAGAATGTATTCCATTAAACACATCGTGTCAGTTATCAAGTCTGTTTTAAATCTTGTTTCTTTCTGGGTCATAGAAAAGTCCCGGACAGAAAATGAGATTTATTATGACAATTGTTTTAGAAAAAGAAATTTTGCCATAAAGAGACCTCAATGCACCAAGCCAAATACCCAATGGATCTTAGAGGAGTTTGTTTGTAGTGAGAGATAATAGTGAGACTTATCCCTGAATTACTCAAATCAAACCTTTAATTTTCTTTACTGTTATAACAACTCTTAATTAGAAAGCTTCACTAATGATTTCAAGGATAGACAGAGTGGCTGCTTCACTTCAATTTGGTTAATTATATTCAACAATCACACATTATATTATAATTAATTTGGCATAACCTGAGCCAAAGAGAAAGCATAGCAGACTGTAAATTTTCATTTTTTTATTTATTATTTGAATTAAAACAAAGCAACAACAACAATAAAAAAAACCTTTCTAAATCTTAAAACAAGGTTTATCAGAGATCAAAGAGAACTGTGACTCATTCCCAGGTGTACTGGATTCATTTTGTCTTCATTGGAGCATTATGCAATTTTTTCAGCAATCTTTATGAACACTGAATGAATACAGGGCCTCTCTTAATGGCACAGCAACGTCCTCTGAAAAACACTCACCTTATTAAAAAGCAATGAGCAGATATGTTGGTTGATAAATGTCATACCCATTTCATTTCCCCGTGCTTAAATAGGTTTTAAGCAGGAAAAGCCACAACATAAATCCTAAAATTGCTATCTCTTCGCAATTATTTTCAATTCACCCTCTGAGGTAAATTTAGATCAGAACTCCAGATATTTATAAGATGGAGGTAAATATAAAATGAAGGGTATCTCAAAAAGTTTGAGATCCACCTGGGTCGGTGAAAGTCCTGCTTGGAATTTTGTAGTTGTTGTTTTAATGGCACAGTAGTAAAATGTAGATTAGAATCACACATGGCATACACGTTTATGATATAATGGGTGCTAGATCTAAACACATATACAATTCAAACTACACTTGGATTCAAAGGACAGCATAGGAAATCTAGCAAATTTCTCCTCCAAAAACCATTTATCTGAGCCTTAATAGAAGAGCTGTCTTTAAAGACAGAAAAGTGAGGTAGAATTCAACAAGATTAGTATCATCTGCACTTGACAACACAAAGTCCATAAAAGAAATGATCAGTTAACCCACTTATCTTCTATCTAATCCAGGAAGTTCCCTGAAGGCGAATCTTCCATGGTAGTAGTTAGGATGGAAGAAATGCTGAAAAGAGCCCTGAAGGATGTGCTTGAATGCAAGGAAAGGAGATTCAACTGAAAACTGAGAAGATCCTTTTTGAGAATTCAGAGAATTGGAAAAATACATAAATAAAATGGTAAATGATTTTGTCTAAATCAAAAGGTCTTTGACCAAAGACAGTATGTTCTTTTCCACTGCAGATAATTTGCAGCTTTATAATCAACAGACCAATCAGATGGATTCATTTAAAATACAAGCCAGATCAAGTTCCTCTTCTGTTCCAAACTTCTCTATGGCTTTCCTTATCATTCAAAGCCAGCCCATGTTCCTTTTGATGGCCCACAAAGTTCTACATCTTTTCTTCAACATTCCCTGCTCTGCCCTTGTATTCCGCTCTGCTCCACTTCCCTAGGCCCTCTCACACTGGACTCCTTGATTTTCCTTGAACATGGAAAGCAGCATCAGGGCCTTTGCATTGCTGCTTTCTTTGAGCTGCTCCTGTAGATTTTGGTGTGGCTCACTTCCACACCTCCTATAGGCTTTGTTCATCTTCTCAGTGAGACCTACTCTGACCACTCTATTTTAAATTGCAATCTTCTTGTTCTCAGTACCTACAATCCCTACCTTATTCACTGCTTTATTTTTCTCCACAGTACTCATCCTCCATAGATATAATATGTCAGATACTTCACTTCTTCCAACTAGGGATGCTTCGTAATGGCAGGATATTTTTTCTGTTTGATCACTGCTGCACTCAGCACCTACAAGAATTCTTGGCAAATAATAAGTGCCCAATAAACATTTATTGTATAAATTAATTAGGGGTATTTTATGTAAGAAAAGCAAAGAAGCCTCTATCAATTATGTAATATTTAGCAGAAATCTGAAGATGAAAGCCATGGTGATATCTTGAGAGAAGTAGCCAAAACAGTGGAAGAGTAAACGCAAAAAAAAAAAAAAAAAATTAAAAAAACCTAGTCAAGTGTGCTTGCTATTTGTATTATGCTGAAGATTGGGTAATCTACTTCCGTAGAGATATCACCTTGGAAACTCCAAGGAGGAATTGCTATAAGTCAGATACGACTTGATGGCAGTGAGTTTTTTGTTTTTGTTTCTTTGTTTTTTGTTTGCCGTCGAGTCAAACCCGACTCCCAGGTTAGTATGGAGATTCCAAATGAGGCTAGTCTCTCTGATCTCAAAATCTCTCCTGGAGTCTCAAGTGTTATGCTACTCTGTCTTTGCCTCACATGCCTAGATCAGTATCTGCATAGGGACAACACTCACAACCCAACGCAATGTACTGGTCCAGTGGGATCAGAATCATAGCGACCTCTCCTTGGGTTTCTGAGGTGTTCTCACTATGAGAATAGATTGCCCAACCTTCCTCTGAGGAGTGGCTGGTGGGTTTGAACCGGCAGCCTTCTGATTAGCAGTCAAATGCCTTAGGCACTAAGCCACCAGAGCTCCTGTACAACACTCAATCGATATCTGTTTAATGGATGACTGAGTGCATATTAATGTACATGCTGCAGGACATCATGAAATTACAAATCGTGTGTCTAAAGAAAGAGAAATATAGGCAGTCAAACAAATTGTTGAAATTTGTTGAAAACAAATAAAATGTAAAGATTTATTGTTGAAAACAAATAAAATATAAAGATTAATAATTTTTTTAAAAAGTACAACAAAGAAACAATTTAGAATGAAATATTAATTTCTAAGTAAATAAAACAAAGAAATAGAGTAAAATTAGAGAATTCATAACTTTTAGGGGGCTTTCTTTTTCTGGGCTTAATTTTATGAATTTGTAATGGATAGGCTGATTCAAGTGATCTTCAGTTCATTTCATGCTACCCTATGTAAATCGTTCTCATTTGAGGAACATCAGTGTATTTACAGCAAATGTATTTGCAGACAAATGACAATATCTAATAATAGTTAAAGTTATTATACATCTATTCTGTTCAAGGCTCCATAGCACATTCCTTGGAAAATTTAAAGTGCATATATAAGATAGTCCTATGCTCAAAGAACTTTACTGAGTAGTTGGGAAGCAAGATGGGAACACCATTAATCTTCCAAGACAACCATGATCTTGCACCTTGCACCTCACTACTTCAGTTACCTCTGTCTTTCCATCACTTTGCTTTACCCACACTAAACCCACCAGCCACTCCTCGGAAGGAAGGTTGGGCAATCCTACTTCCGTAGTGATACTGCCTCGGAAACCCAAGGAGGGGTCGCTATGAGTCGGGGCGACTGGACGGCATATAACAACAACAACATATATAGGGTCACTATGAGTCAGAATTGACTCTTATTACATAGTAAAGCCTCAAAAAATATTACTTATATATACTTATATGCTGTATTTTTACTTATAGGTAATATTACTTATATGCTGTATTTTTATTTTTATATAGAGAGTGAATAAGATGCACAGCAACACACTTTACTCTCTCTCCAGCCTGCCCTCTTTCCTGAGTTATGTTCCCAGTTATATTTCTATCTGAATGCTATTCCAATGTCTAAAATTTACTAAGTCCAGAAAAGAACTTTCACCTTTTTACTCTCAGTTTCTGCCTACCAACATGTTTTCATTATTACCCCTACATCCTAAAGCATCTGAAATCCAAACTTGTCACAGAATGGCCTTTTAAATGGTTTTTCAGCCTCCAGCTTTCCTACCCACAATATGTAAATTACATCATCTAACATTAATAGTCATAAGACATAATTGTTGCATCAATGAATCAATGAATCAAGAAAGCTAGACAAAGTGATGTGTTAGAAATATCAGGCTGATATTGTTTGGGTTCTTAATTATTAAATACTGTGTTTTTCTTTAACTGGTTTCTCTGAGTAAGAATTTTGAGAAAAGACTCCTCTTATTTTACCCTAAAGGAGTTCTAGTGGTGCTGTGGTTAAAGCCTTGGGCTGCTAACCCAAAGGTTTGTGTTTCAAACTCTCCAGTTTCTTTTCCATGGGAGGAAGATGAGGCATGAGGCAAGTTGGCTTCCTCAAAGATTTATAGCCTTGGAAACCCTGTAGAGCAGTTCTACTCTATAAGGTCAGTATGAATCGGAATCACCTCCATGGTACTGGGTTTTGATTTTGGTTTATTCAGACGGCTGGCAGTTCAAACCCACCAGCCACTCCTCGGAAGGAAGGTTGGGCAATCCTACTTCCGTAGTGATACTGCCTCGAAAACCCAAGGAGGGGTCGCTATGAGTCGGGGCCGACTCGATGGCACATAACAACAACAACAACAACAACAACCTTACCTAAAGTGCAAGTGATTAGCGGCACTAATGAAAGGTAAGTTACCTGGCTAAAGCTATAGAGGTGGTAAGATGATAAGCCAAGGTTCTGTTCCTGGGCTATGATGAGAAGGTTATACTTTAGGTTTTCTATATCCACTCCTTTAGGTACTATTCCTTTCCTTTATTTCTTGCATCTAAAAGCATGGTTGGAAATTTTGTTCTGCATTGTGTCCCCTTTCTCCAGTTCTTTTATAACAGCATTATTATAAGCTTATGATTTGAAAGTTCACATGTTAATGTTCAGTATTAAGAAACATGTTTTTAAAATCTCAAATAAGTAGAATAATCTAATATAGTTCCAAAGTGCCCATTCATGATTATAGAATTAAAATATCACAATTGTTAGCTTAAATATTCTGCTTTTTCTCGTCTAACAATGAATGAATATAAAACTAATTGGAACAAATGATATTTCAGTGCTACGATGACACATATTAATTTTCCCTTAGTTGTTTTATTCTGTTTCATTTTTCAATTTGACTGCTCAAACAAAGGCTAATATCAAAATAAATAACAAGAAAGCCTTAAGAACTATGCTGTTTTACAATATTTTTTAATCCTTCAAATAAAGTTTAGAGTTATTTTATGAAATTGTAAATTAATGATTATTCTATTATGATTCTGTGCTTTAGAATATAGTAAGCAATGTGGAAATGACTTTGCCTCCACAATTTCTTCATTACCATATATGTAATAATGGCAGTTTCTTTCTTTTAAAATGAGTAAATAAAGCAACACAATTACATAAAACCTTCATTTTATCTGGTAATTAACATCATTAGGGGAAAAAAAAAAAACCTCACTGCCATCAAGTTGATTCTGACTCATAGTCATGGCTCCCTTTGGGTTTCCAAGGTGGTAAATCTTTACAGAAGGAGATTGCCCACGTTCCTTCCCTGGAGCTGCTCATGAGTTTGAACTGCCAGCCTTCTGGTTCGCAGTCAAATGCCTTAAGCAGTATACCACCAGACTCCTGAACAACATTATCAGCACATCAAAATTGTATTAGTAGGCTCTCTTGTCCCTTTCTCTGAAGAAAAAAAAAATTATAAAATGCTTATTCCAGGAATTTCTTCTACTTTATTGGCACTTAGCTGTGATTCATTTGTTTATTTTCTATTTACAATGTTTGCCTGATTCCTTATTATCCTGTAAGGCTTAGTATATAGCACTTGGAAACCAGAAACTTTTTCTTTTTCTTAATCAAAAGGCTCTGCTTTATAATTAAGTAGTTTTAAAGGAAGATATTAGTTCTAAGAAAAAGTTCTAGAAAGGGGAATGATGATCATTTTCCCCATGTTTCTTACATACAAAATATTTCTTGGCAATTCTATGAAAAAGAAATATATTTTTATTTGGAAAAGCCTTTGCTTTCTTACAAATAGCAAAATACCAGGACTTTTTATTGTACAGTGTTTCTTGGTTGATTTTATTTTCATTTCCTTTTTAGTACGTTTTTGGGTTTCACCTGGATGAAGATTCTCAAAATGTAAGACAATACAGACATGTGATCATAATTTCCTCGCTACCCAATTCTCCCCCAATGCCCCACCTCCCTCTCTATCTACAGGAATGTTAGAAAGGTTGAGAAAATGTACAACTCTCTCTAAGGAGACAGGAGTTGTATCAGGCTTTCTCATTCTTTTCTACCACAGCAGAGTGTCCTAAGCATCTGTCGAGGAGAACAAATGTACCACAGGGGCTGAAGGGCTCATCCTGATGCAGACTGTTATGAAACTTAAATTTGTTATTTTATAGGGTTATAGTGAACATGAATGTTGCATTTTATTTTCTGTGTCAGAATTTCTATAAATGTATACACATGTTGTTGTTGTTGTTAGCTGTCATCAAGTCAGCTCTGACTCACAGCAACCCTCTGTACAACAGATGAAACACTGCCTGGTCCTGCACCGTCCTCACAATCCTTGCTATACTTGAGGCCATCCTTATAGCCACTGTGTCAATCCATCTTGCTGATGGTCTTCCCTCTTTTTCTGACCCTCTACTTTACTAAACATGACATCCTTTTCCAGGGAATGGTCCCTTCTGACTACATGACCAAACTGGGCAAGACGAAGTCTGGCCATTCTTGCTTCCAAGGAACATCCTGGCTGCACTTTTTCCAGGACAGAATACATATGTAAAGACATATAAATAGATTTGCCTTGCACAATGACTGTTCAGTTTTTGACTTTTGACTATAATGGCCCTTGAAATGTTATACCATGTTTCAGATGATGAGTTCTTTTAGTTTTTCCCTGTATAAAGACTTTCCACCCCAAAACACACTAAATAAATATACTAAAGAGTGCTATTTCTACCATATGACTTCAATCAGGCACACACAATTTACTCTTACTACAGACTGTAGTCAGACAATATTGCATGAAAAAAATATGAATGATGTCCTATATTTGAAAGAACCCAAGTGTTATCTTTGGGTACACATACCAAACGAAAGGAAGAAAATCACAGCACATGAGCTATTGTGCATAAGTACTATTTTTCCATGCTTCAGAGCACTCTCTGTTTTAGCCTTTATTTTGCTAAAGGTCTTTTTCTATTCAATGACTGTATTTTTTTAAGTATAGTTTGTGCCTGAGTTAACCACAAGCCCCATAAAGATTTTAAAATTATTGATAAACATAGAATAGAAAGAAAAATGCCCCTCCCAAAGAATGATTCTCTCAATCCCTTCTCCAGAAACTACCACTGGATTTATTGGACAAAATCTATTTATTTTCTAAGTGTTACTTATACCTAGTTTATATATAGCACTTAGAATATCAATACTATTGGTTGATATTTTTAAGTCTATGTATTTATCCAAAATAATTGTTGGAGTATCTTGGGTAAGAAGGGAACAATATATATAATTTTTTTTCATGGAAAGTAATAATTTCTTTTTTTGTGTCATTTAATGGCTTTCTCTTAGTTACACCATTTTCAGGAATTAATTCAAGTTGAGAAGCAATGATTAAATGGACATAATCTTTAATGTTCTAAATTACTTACAATCTAATGAAACTAACCTTCCAAGAAGATATATCAGGTTTCATCTGCCCCTTCAATATTTCTGTCAAACTGATAAGTTTATCAGTTAGATTAGAATAGGGTTCTGTAAAGCGACTAGGACAATAGCTTTACCAGCTGCACTCTCCTTTAATACCTTCTTTTTCCTGTAACTAGATCTTTCAGAGGGAGCTCTGGTAGCGTACTGGCTAAGGCACTTGACTGCTAACCAGAAGGCTGGCGGTTCAAACCCACCAGCCACTCCTCGGGAGGAAGATGGGGCAATCTACTTTCATAGTGATACTGCCTCGGAAACCCAAGGAGGGGTCGCTATGAGTCGGGTCTGACTCGACGGCACATAACAACAACAACAACAACAGATCTTTTAGATGTAATACAATTTCAATAAGGAGAATTCTGTGATTCTACTTTCTTCTGAGTAAACAGGAGGAAGGTACTGATGGAAAATATTTGAGAATGTCTGCACCACTCTCACATATGTGCCATGACTGGGGCTACCTTAACTGAAAAATGAAAATGAATTAAAGTAGATACATCTTAAAAGCAAGGAGCTGAAGATTCAGATTTCAATTCTCCTCAAACTGGGCATCTTTACCAGCAGGAACCAATTAACCAGTAAGAGTGCTATGAACTGGCTTACACGAAACGAAGTGCACAAGCGTTTAATTGTGTTTACTTACTAATCTATAGTGAACAATTTCATCTGGGTTTCACCACATCTTTCATGTGGTGAAATTGTTCATTATATATTAATAAATAAGCACAGTTAAGCCCTTGCTTACCTCACTTGTTGGGTAATCCATCCTTGATTATTTAAATATTTCTTAGTGGTAGGAAACGGGCAAAGGCTAAAAACTGAGGTTGGGAAAATTCTACGTGAAGCACCATCTTTAGAATCAGAATGGCTCTGTATTTGTCTAGGGGCAGTACGGGATAGGGTGAGGGGGCTGGGGGATGAAATGCTTTCTGAACTAAAACTGAAAGTTGTGTGAAATTCTGACTTGGGGGAGAAATGAGCTTTCGTGTACTTTCACAAGCAGCTTTTGCCAACAACCCAGCTGGCAGGCAGAGTTCCTATTGTTCTCCTCTGCTCATTTATTGTTCCAGTTAGTGCTGCTGTGATAGTGCTAATCATACTCTGTCTGGTCACACAGTATGTTGTCTATATCCATATCCCTTCCACTAGACTCGGTCTTCTCAAGATTAGACAAGACTGTGTCCATTTCCTGTTTTATTTCTTATCAGTCAAAATGTGACTGCCTTGTACAGTGTTGAGTGCAAAATGGATATAAGAACATTTACTGAATTAAAATGAAAAACTGTGAATTAACTAATGCCATTAGAAATGCTTCCTTTCTCAGGTAAAGTGTGAAAACAACTACTATTTGTACCTGTAGATGGTAAGACACATTTGTTGTTGTTGTTGTTATTTGCCGTCGAGTCGGCCCCGACTCATAGCGACCCCTCTTTGGGTTTCCGAGGCAGTATCACTACGGCAGTAGGATTGCCCAACCTTCCTTCCGAGGAGTGGCTGGTGGGTTTGAACCGCCAGCCTTCTGGTTAGCAGTCAAGTGCCTTAGGCACTATGCTACCAGAGCTCCCAAGACACATTTAGGGACCCCTATTCAATTCTTTGGGAGTTCTGGTAGCATAGTGCCTAAGGCACTTGACTGCTAACCAGAAGGCTGGCAGTTCAAACCCACCAGCTACTCCTTGGAAAGAAGATGGGGCAATCTACTTCTGTAGTGATACTGCCTTGGAAACCCAAGGATGGATCTCTATGAGTCGGGTCCGACTTGACAGCACATAACAACAACAACAACATTCAATTCTTTAAGGAGCTTTGGTGGTACAGTGATTAAAGTATTGGGCTGCTAACTCAAAGGTCAGCAATTCAAAACCACCAGCCAGTCCATGGGAGAAAGATGAGACAGTCTACTTCCATCACGATTTACAGCCTTGGAAAACCTGTGGGGCAGTTTTACTCTTTCCTAGAGGGTTGCTATGAGTCGGAATTGACTAGATGGCAGTAGGTTTTGGGTGGTGGGATTCAACTCTATAAGGAGCTCTGGTGGGTAGTTGTTAAAGCATTTGGCTGTTAACCCAAAGGTTGGCAGTTCAAACCCACCAGCCACTCTGTGGGATAAAGATGAAGCAGTCAGCTTCTGTAAAGATTTACAGCTTTCAAAACCCTATGGAGCAGTTCTACTCTGTCCTGTAGGATTGCTGTTAGTCCAAATCAACTCAATGGCAGTGTTTTTTTTTTTTTTTTTTTGGTTATTTAACTTTATGGGCATGGGTTTGGTTTGGTTTTTGGTACACTGCAAAGGTAATATCGAATTTTGAGAGGCCAGAAAAAAAACTGGGATGCTTATTTGAAAATTTGTACCAGATACTCTGTATTTCATTTTTCAGCTGACATAAATCATATCTGTTCTACCCTCCCAAACTCTCCCTTAACATTATAAAATTTTCTTATTTCTCAGGACATTGAGAGGTTTCCTTCCTTCTCTCCTTCCTTCCTTCCTTTCTTCCCTTCTCCCTTTTTTCTTATTAGTCTTTTTTCTTTTTATACATTTTCTGATTCTTCTCTCACTTTTCCCTACAACCACCCTTACAATCTTGTCTTTTATACTATTTCTCATTGTCACTGCCATATTTATCTCCTTGCTTAGTATGAGCCCATGGTGGATAGTCAATCTTTTAGATGGAAAATACATTTCTCATATATTCATTTTTAATGATAAGAAACTAGAGAAATTATTTTCCCAAAATTCTGTCTTGTCCTCTTGATTCTAGTGCTCTCATATTTCAATACTATTTCACCATTTAGAAAAGCTTCCTACTTCTCATTTAATTCAAGAGACTAGTCAATATTATTGTGTGAATGAAGAAATACATTCACAATCATTACATTTGCATTCTAATTATTCTTAAAGCCTCTGATAATATTAAACACTTGCTATATTTATTTTTTAAGACTTCAACCTTTATGCTGTCTCTCTGGTTCTACTTCATGTGCATTTCTTACCAATCTTTTTCATGAGGTTATCTTTATTGAGGGTGGTGTTGGTGAATGTGACAAGAACAACGATAATAACACTGAATATTTAGATATCGTGTTATCTTTTACAGTGTTTTGATATATATCACTTTTTCAAAATATTAATTTTTCAAACAATAATCATTGGTATATTTGTACATACATATATGAATATATTCCATATTTTCTTCTTTCCTAAGGTTAAAAAAAAAAAAAAAGACTTGTTTCTGTCATCATGTTTTTTATTTCCTGCAACCAGGTGACATTTGATCATGTATAATAATGAGGACTATGAAATTTGAAGAGGATTTTTCACTAACAGAATGTCACAAGGTTTAATTTTTATTAGCATAATGGTAAGCATTGTGCTACGTATTCTTTATACATTGTTTCATTTAATCCTCACAGCAGTCCTCTGTAAAAGGTACCATTACCATCCCCATTCTATAGATTAGGAAAGTAGCAGTGTTAGAAACACACCCAAGACTACACAATTAGTAAGTGACAAAGATGGAGCTCAAATCCTATTATATGACATGAATAAATTTGTATTCTTTACAATTACACTATCAGATCTTCTAGACTGGTGAACAACAACACAGCCTACTATGCCTCATGCTCTGAGTTCTGAGTGTGGAACATGAAGTGAATTGAAAGACAATGGATCAAATCCTAGGGTTTACTCAATTGTACATGCTTTCATTCAGAAAACATATAGAACTCCTAGCTATATGAAGTGTATGTGGCCAGCATTTTAAACAAACGTATAAGTTAAAGTGAGTCCATTGTATAAAAACAAAATAATAAGCACATTTAGGAAGTCTGAACCTCTATATACTTAGGAAAACATTCCTAACATAGTGTTGTTGTTGTTGTTGTTGTTACGTGCCGTCGAGTCGGACCTGACTCATAGCGACCCCTCCTTGGGTTTCCAAGGCAGTAGCACTAGGGAAGTATATTGCCCCATCTTCCTTCCATTCTTAATCAGGAAAGCTATCATACAGGAATGAAGATTTCCAAAGAATTTTCGTAATGACAGAGAGAATAATAAATTTAGGGACATGGGAGGGAATGGGCATGTCTTGCACAGGGTGTAGCTTTGGAAAAAATGGTCTAAGGTATCAAGTGATTGAGCAAAGAATCCTGTCTTCTAGGAAACCTACCATCAATCACTTTATGGAAAGCATCTGTACCCTTCACATAAGCCAGGGCATGTTTTTCCTGTGAACTTTATGACATCTGGCATAATGAATGGATGTTCACCACCCTGCTATGCTTAAAATATTCTTGCTACTGGGGAATACCCCAGATATTAAGGGCTCAGTAGAATATTCCTGCCTCATTTAGTCATTCCAAACAGTCTGCTGACATCTGAAATTAGAAATAAAAGGGCTGAAGCCCTTCAAAGAAAATAGATTCCACTGATATCCTTATTTCTCCATGAAAAGAAAAATAGTATTTCAGCATGTCAGCTGCTCCAGATTCCATAACAGGCCATATGTGTTTTGACAGCTGCTGACACAGGCAATTTCCTCAGATTAAATCTTCCTGTATAGTTTATACAGAACTAGCCAAGTCTTCTTTGCCTACAGATTGAACTTTAACTTAAAAAATAGTATTCATTCTGTTCTTTCAATGTGACGTGGATAAATTATATGATGTGAATAAACTTGTATTCTTTACAATTGCACTATCAGATCTTCTAGACTGGTGAACAACACAGCCTACTATGGGCCATGCTCTGAGTTCTGAGTGTGGAACCATGAAGTGAATTGAAAGACAATGGATCAAATCCTAGGGTTTACTCAATTGCACATGCTTTCATTCAGAAAACATATAGAAAGCCTAGCTATATGAAGTGTATGTGGCCAGCATTTTAAACAAATGTGTAAGTTAAAGTGAGTCCATTATATAAAAACAAAATAATAAGCACATTTAGGAAGTCTGAACCTCTATATACTTAGGAAAACATCCCTAACATAGTGTTGTTGTTGTTGTTGTTATGTGCCATCGAGTTGGACCCGACTCATAGTGACCCCTCCTTGAGTTTCCTAGGCAGTATCACTATGGAAGTAGATTGTTTCATCTTCCTTCTGAGGAGTGGCTGGTGGTTTGAACCACCAGCCTTCTGGTTAGCAGTCAAGTGCCTTAGGCCCTATGCTATGAAAGCTCCCCCCTAACATAGTAGCCATTCTTAATCAGGAAAGCTCTCATACAACATAAAACAACAGCAATAAACCCTACTAATACTGTTTATATTATTGATTTATTCTCTAAAATGATTTTTTGGGTTGTCATAACAGTAGAACAATTTGTACTGTTAAGAATTACAGCTAGATACTTCTGAGTATCTAGCCTGGCACGTATGGTACTGTAAAGCTGATTAATTCACCTCCCCATATTTCCTCCCCACCAGCCCTTACTTCTCATAACTCATAACTAGTCAAGAAAGAAAAACAAGACAAAAAATGTTCAATTTCTTTAAATTTAAAAATATTATTAATATGTTTTACAAAGCTTACTGAAATATATGTAGTTAAGCACTGGATTGGAATCAAACATATCAATGATCATGAAATGGCACCATTTCATTGTTTTTTGTTTTGTTTGTTAACTTTTTATTGTGATTTGAGTGAAAGTTTACAAAGAAGAGGGTTTTCTATTCAACTGTTCATACACATTTTGTTTCATCACACTGAATGCAGTCCACAGAATGTAACAGCACTCTTTCTGCTGTGTGTCCGTGTTTACTATTTCTATTCATCCTTCTTTCTATCCAGGAGCTCTGGTGGCGTAGAGCCTAAGGCATTTGACTGCTAACCAGAAGGCTGGTGGTTCAAACCCCCCAGCCACTTCTCAGAAGGTTGGGTGATCTACTTCCCATAGTGATACTGCCTCGGAAACCTAAGGAAGGGTCGCTATGAGTTGGATTCGACTCGATGGCAGTGGGTTTCTTTCTATCCAGTCCTTCTGAGTTTTATCCCTAGGCAAATGCTGCCCTTATGCTTTCATATGGTTAATTGTTCTAGGAAGTGTGTACCTTAGGTTGCCAGGAGTCAGAGCCCACTCAATAGCAACTAACAACAAATAGGGGATATGCTTTTCAGAAGATTCCTTATGCTCAACGACTGAAAATCAGGTAATTAATGGTGGTGGGGGGTGGAGGGAATGGCACTCTCCACAGAGGAAAAGCACAGATGCCCAAAGGGAAGGTAGGCAAGCATGTTTGCCAAGAATTTGAAGCTCTGAAACATTTCTTCCAGGAAGGAGACAACAGAAGTTCTTTGTAAGACAGGCATTTTACTCTGGAAATGGGCCAGTCAAGCTCAGGTGGTGACCCCTCCTGGAGCTAGCCTTTCCCTTTTACATGCCAGGGATGACACAAGTTCCTCTTGTACAGGAACAGACGAGCACGTCACATTGTCTCCCCTACCCTGATTATGTCTCCACACTTTCGTTGAACTCGTTTTTTAGAAAAAGTGTAGTCAGCTTTGGCTAGTTACACCAGTGTTGGAGGTTGTCTGCACATGACACTTTACTCTGTAGGGTTTCCAGATTCACCAAAGTTGCCCATATGTTTTCATCAATTTCAATGTAGAACACAATTCAGAGATAGTTTGATTATAATAGGTTTTGATTACAAATTTTATTCCATAGAGAAATGTGTGTTCCTGCTTAGAAGAGAAATTTAGAACTAAAGGAACTCTAAAGATAATATATCCATCCTTCTGTTGAAACAGATAAGAAGGAGTAACAAATCAAAGGCAGAAACCTGACTAGAGCCTATGTTGGCTAAATCTTATCTGAAATCACTTTACAGCTTGCTCTTTTAATCTGAATGTTCATGGTTGAGAGCCAATTGTTCCCAGGGCTACCTGTCCATTTCTTCTTCACTTCCAGCAGGAGAAAGTGAAATATCATAGAAGTATCTTTGTCTCAGCATTCTGAGCAAAGTCCTAAAATTGCTCTATCACTCTGGCTTAAGTCCCTTGCTTATCTAAAGACAAATTACTGTGTCGCACATTAGCGTCATCTGTGGCCTAGCCTTGGCCATATGCTCCACCCTCAGAGCCAGGACTGAAGTAACTTTACCAGAATTACATGGATCCTGAATGATAAATCAGGAGTATGAGGGAGAAAAATGGATTCTAGACAGGCAATATCCCCAGTGATAAGGATTTCACTACTTCTCAAAATTATCCCTTCTATTTTTGGTCTATTTGATTGTTACAAAATGTAACAACTATGTTATACCATAAATAAACTTCTAAATAATACTACATTTGTTCTCCTCACTTGCCTTAGCAAAGCATTAACATAATCACATCTTTGTTAAATTTCCATCACCCCAGAAAAGTTATATTAATGGAAATTTGGGCATATAATTTACAATTACTGCTTTGCTTTTATCAAGGAGAAAGCATTATGAAAATGGGAAGGCTGATGAGTACATTGTGGTTAAGTAGAACATTTTGTGCAACTCACTTCCAGTTGAACTGTTAGTGAAGCTGTAGCTGACATTTGCAATTTGGAGGCATAAAGCCAAATTTTATCAATAGGATTAACAGATATGCCTTTTTAAATGTACATGATCTCCTAATATTTAAACAATAACACATTTGTGCCTATAAATGGTGATCCCACATATCAACTGGTGTAGCTCAGATCATCAAAGTTGCTATTTACAAATTCTCATTTTATTTATGACTCTAATATTACAGGGGGATAAAAGTGCTTTGACTTGCTGCTTCATCAACCATTCATTTTAATAACTTGATAAGCAAAGCCATGTCCCAAATAATGTGAACACCAGAAAATTCTCAATCTTCCCAACTTCCATCTCTCCTTCAGTCTTCAAATTTTCACAGACAAAATCACTTGCTTGATAACATTTGAGGGTTTGTAACTTTAGTTTTGTTTGTTCACATGACTCACGTTATGCAAGTCATTTTTCTCAGACATGCAATATGAATAATTACCAAGAAAACTATGATTATTTGGGGAGGGGGAAAACAGAAAGAAAATAAAATGCTATTCTCTAGAAATACTTAGTAAGCTCTTTAGAACAAAAACTCTTTAATGTAAAATTCTATTTGGTAAAGCCATAGTACCTTGTAAGTTTCTGAGGCCAGAGAATATTTATTTATATTGTATCCTGAAGGGCTTAGCCATAGCCAAGCAGTGGGTACATCTTAATGCATGTTGGACAAATACATAAATTTTGACAGCCTTTTACCACATCCTAGCAGTATATTTTAACAGATTTTCTTTACTAAATTTTCTAGTTGAAAATGATGATTTGATGATTTAAGATTGTCTATTTTACAATTACAAAAGCCAAGTGAATAAAATCAAAGAATGTATATTATTTCCCATTATTGCAAATCTGAAAACAAGCACAAGAGAGCAGAATTACAAGGAATGACAACTGCTGCTGCTTTGAGGACTTGATATTGGAAATTGAGTGTATTTTTAATAATTTCTTTGGAATTATAGTCTAAGAACCTGCAAGGTATTATCCTCATGCATTTGCTGTCATTGCTTTTGAATAGCAGTATCTAATATTTTTTATCATATATTTCAGATTTCTCCATTTTCTACAACTTGTGAAACAAAAGTGCCTATAATCAGAAATGGAGGAATGGCTACCATAGCAACCAAACAACAACATATAGAATAGACATACCCTTCCCAATCCAAGGAAATCTTTGATTTTAACAAGTCTGTAGATGATAATTACTAGTCTAGGGTTGCTTGTTAGGTGTTGTAGAGTTGTCTCCAATACATAGGGATCGTGTGTACAATGGAATGAAACACTGCCATCCTCACAATCCTTGCTATGCTTGAGCCCATTGTTGTAGCCATTGTGTCAACCCATCTTGTTGAGGGTTTTCCCCTTTTTTGCTGACCATCTACTTGATCAGGCATGACACCCTGCTCTAGGCACTGGTCCCTCCTGATTACATAACCAAAGTACAAGGGACGAAGTCTGGTCATTCTTGCTTCTAAGGAATATTCCAGCTGTACTTCTTCCAAGACAGATTTGTTCAGTCTGGCAGTACACCAAATATCCAATATTCTTCACCAACACCACAATTTAAATGTACCAGTTCTCCTTCATCTTCCTTTTTCATTGTCCAGCTTTCACATGTGTATGAGGCTATTGAAACGACAATAGTCTGGGACATACTCCTATAATTGGGCCTCAGATAATTACATTAAAATAAATTATTTCAAGGCATTTCCTAGTTCAAATATTTTTAAAAATTAATATAAAGCCAATATCAAAAGAAGGGCTGGTTTGTTTTTACATATAACACAACTTTAAATAGTCTCGGATCTATCCACTAACTCACTTTTCAACTATGAATCTCAGGCAAGAATAAATTATAATGCCAATTTTTTTTTTTTTTTTCCTTTTCTATCATATATCAGGGAGCTCTGTTGGTGTAGTGCCTAAGGCATTTGACTGCTAACCAGAAGGCTAGTAGTTCAAACCCACCAGCCACTCCACAGAAGGAAGGTTAGGCAATCTACTTCCGTAGTGATATTGCCTCAGAAACCCAAGGAGGGGTCACTATGAGTAGTATCCGACTCGATGACAGGGTTTTGTTTTTTTATTTGTGGATATCATATATCATTCAATGGACCATTTTATATATTACAGTAGCTATCTCATACTAATTACAAATGCTGTACCACAATGATGAGATTTTGGTGTTTTTTTAAGTATGATAAAAACTAACTTTTGCTGTCATTCACACTTCTACATTTAATTAATGTAAGTCAACACCCTCACATTATAATGCAGAGGACTCTGTATTATTAATTATTAATTTTATATTAGAGAGTCCTCTGCATTATTAATTCAATGATACAGAGTCCTCTGCATTATAAAAAAAAAAAAAAAGGCCTGTGTACCAAGCCATCTCTAACCCTCTCTTAGTGAAATCACAGGTTTTATCATTATTAAAGTGCAAAATGTTAATGTATGATTGAACAAGGCCTTTAAACAGTGCCAGCTGGAAATTTACCAGTGACTATAATTCACAACATTGACATATATTATTTTGATGGGGTAGGGGTAGAGAGTTTGAATTAGAAGATCAAATAAGTATAGCTCTACAGGTGCTTTTAATAAAAATGTTTCTTTCAGATGGCATTCCTTAGAAAGCCTTAGTTGTGTGGAGAAAAAAAAATAATAAGTTTTGGTGTTTGGGGGATACTAAAGATTTGAATACCATCTGTCAACTGCTGGGATCTGAAAATCACTAGCTACCTCATTCCCGTGTCCCTGCACCTTTGCAGACTCATAACCTGTTTGGGCTAACAAACTGGGTTTGTACTTGTAGTCTTACCATTAATCCTGTTATATACAAACAAGTTTATCTGGTAGCTGAAGAATTTAATGACTAGACTTAGAATCTCTTTGTCCTTCGTGTGCAATTATGAAGAAGTACTGCTCAGAAAGGGTACTTAAGCATCAACATTTCTTTTCTTTTTTTTTTTTTTTCAAAGCACTTTATATTCAGTGGAGTTAATGTCACATTCTTGATGGGACACGTAGACAAATACATAGCAAATGAGAGTTGACTGAGATAACTATGGGAGGAGATAGAACTTTTCACATGCTCCTCCTAAATGTAATAAGAAACTCACAAAAGGTAATTTAAAGTACTACATTTCTTTCTTTCTTGGATGCAAAGAGTTCTGTGTTAAATCGGTAGGCTTACCTCCATAAATGTCTATCAAGGCTTGCTCACAGTCATTGTGTCAAGAGAATTCTATGTTCCCTTCTAGTCCATCTATATTTTCACATAAGTTTCTTAGTTCATTTTTTTTTCATTTCTGCAGTAAAAATTTTTATGTCTTCTCATGTTCATAATTGTCATGGTTAATTGTTGTTGTTGTTATGTGCCGTCAAGTCGGACCCGACTCATAGCGACCCCTCCTTGAGTCTCCAAGGCAGTATCACTGCAGAAGTAGATTGCCCCATCTTCCTTCCGAGGAGTGCATAATATTCTATTTATTTGAATGAATTTATTGTTGACTCTTTGGGGTTATTTCTGGGACTCTGTTGCATAAAATCTCTTCTTGCCTACAAAAATTTCCAATTTTAAGTTCTTCTTCTTAAAATAAGTGTCTATATGTGTTGTTATTAGGACAAAAACTACTTAACAATTTTATGACTCTTTAAAGTTATGACTCTTTAAAGTAATGGTTTGTCTAAGGACTGGATCGATTTTCACTGATATATTAATATAGGAAGGAGACCTGGTAGCACAATGCTTAAGGCATTGGACTGGTAACCAGAAGGTTGGCTATTCAAACCCACTAGCTGCTCCATGGAAGGAAGATGGGGCAATTTACTTCTGTAACAATTTGCCACTTTGGAAACCCAGTGGGGGTTGCTATGAATTGGATTCAACTAGATAGCAGTGGGTTTTTTTTTTTTTCTGTTTTCTTTTGTTTTTAATATAGGAGTGTTCTATTTCCATCATATATCATCAAGGGTGAATATTTTTCCAAGATTTCCTCTTAATAAGAGTCAACATGGATTTAGCACTCAAATGTCAAGACACTGTGATGACATTTTAGAATTTCATTTCAATCCCAAATCAACCACAGATTTACTGTCTAGCCATAGATGAAACATTCTGCCTCAGTCTTACCATCAGTATTGAGGAGCTACTGGTGTTCAGTAATAACCAAAAACAAAAAACAACAAAAAAAAAAACCCACTGCCATATAGTTGATTGTGATGCATCGCAACCCTCGTTGGGTTTCCAACCAAGGCTGAAAATCTTTATGGAAGTAGATTATCTCATTTTCCTCCCACAGGGCAGCTGGTGAGTTTGAACAGCTGACATTGTGATTAGCAGCCAAATGCCTTACCCACTATGCCCCCAGAACTCAGTAACAAAATGTACCATAAAAGTACTTTGACATTCCAAAGAGAAAGATGGGTTTTTTTAGTTATACTTTATTACTAATGACTTATATTTTAAAAGGTAGATACCCAAATTTATTTACAAACTCTGAAATAAAATGAAAGAAATAAGAAACCAGTAATCAGACTTTAATTTTAATCAGAGGTTGGAATTCTAAGCTTATTACTGACTCCCAGCAATGAATTCAGAAAAAATAAATCAAATCATTAAAAATATATATTTACATAGCATTGCTTCAGATTTTTCATTAAATATTTTATAGAATGCTTAATTCTACTTCACAGTTTATTTTCACTTAGTAAATAAAACACCTTCATATTTTTTAACCAAATACTAGGTTTCTTATGCTAACAATTTTCAATAGAATTTAATGATGATATAGTTTATAATAGGACCTCTGGTAGCGTAGTGCCTAAGGCACTTGACTGCTAATCGGAAGGCTGGCAGTTCAAACCCACCAGCCACTCCTTGAAAGGAAGAGTGGGAAATCTAATTCCGTAGAGATACTGCCTCAGAAACCCAAGGAGAGGTTGCTATGAGTCCCAATCAACTCAATGGCAGTGAGTTTGGTTTGGTTTATAGTTTATATAATAATTAATTATAAACTTAATTAATTTAACTTAAATTTAATTGCTTTTAAAATGCCTATTGGTATCCATTATGAATAAAATGTTAGAAATACAGATCTTTGAACCAATAGAAAGCCAAGGAAGAGTTTGATATCTTTATCTCCAAAATCTTTTTTAGAGATATAAATCTCACAGCTGCATTATGTGAATATAAAATTTTGAAAAGAAATCAAATGTCCAAAAATAGGGGAATAGATAAGTATATCTTTGGTTATATTCATACAAAAGATTTTCTAGGATAGTAAAAAAATGAATGACCTATAGATTCATGTATCACATAGATGACTCTTACAAAAGAAATGTTAAAAAAAGCAAAAAAACATGTTAACTTCTAGAGAATGGTGGTAGGATGAAGATATAAAAGAGAGACATTGGGGATTTCAAAATTCACTTTAACAGGTTTGTGGATTAGTAGTATTCTATGTGTCTCACATGGACACCATGTATTATTTTACATGTGTCATCTTTAATTTTAAAAAATGTCTCTGGTAGCGCAATGCCTAAGGCACTTGACTGCTAACCAGAAGGCTGGCAGTTCAAACCCACCAGCCACTCCTCGGAAGGAAGATGGGGCAATCTACTTCTGTAGTGATACTGCCTCGGAAACCCAAGGAGAGGTCGCTATGAGTCAGGTCCGACTCGACGGCACACAACAACAACAACAACAACAAACTATAATAGGATCCTTATGTTTACAAAACAAGGTGGTTAGAAAGGATTATTATTTCAATAATAACTAAACAGAAACTTAAAATAATCAAATGGAAATTTGGAAAAATTAGAAATATTACCTTAAACAATAAAATCAAATAAACCCTATCTAGAGTGTAAAGGAAAGAGAGGGGGCCTATTGGTATCCATTATGAATAAAACATCAAGACATGAACAAAATACCAAAATGGATGTCAGAAGAGACTCTGAAACTTGCTCTTGAATGTAAAGTAGCTAAAGTGAAAGGAAGAAATGATGAAATAAAAGAACTGAACAGAAAATTTCAAAGGGCAGCTGGAGAAGACAAAGTATTATAAGGAAATGTGCAAAGACCTGAAGTTAGAGAACTCAAAGAGAAGAATATGCTCAGCATTTCTCAAGCTGAAAGAACTGAAGAAAAAAATCAAGCCTCGAAACACAATACTGAATGATTCTATGGGCAAAATATTGAACCATGCAGGAAGCATCAACAGACTGTAGAAGGAATACACAGAGTCTCTGTATCAAAAAGAACTGGTGTGTCTCCAACTATTTCAGGAGGTAGCACATGATCAAAATACCAATGGTATTGAAGGAAAAAGTCCAAGCTGCACTGGAGGAAATAACAAAAAACCACTAAGATGTTTCAACAAAGGATGCAGCTTTGGAAGTGCTTACTTGTTTATGGCCAAATGAATGGAAGAGATCAATATCTGTGCCCATTCCAAAGAAAGGTGATTCAACAGAATGTGCAAATCATCAATTAATTAAATAATTTAAAAATGTTTGCATTTGACAGGGAGCCTACAGAAATGCAAGCTGGATTCAGAAGAGGACATGGAACAAAGGATATCATTGTTGATGTCAGATGAAACTTAGCTGAAAGCAAAGAATACAAAAAAGATGTCTACCTGTGTTTTATTGACTATGCAAAGGCATTTAGCTGTGTGGATCATAACAAATTATGGATAACATTACAAAGAATGGGAATTCCAGAACACGTTATTGTGCTCAAGGAGCTCTGGTGGCACAGTGCCTAAGGCATTTGACTGCTAACCAGAAGGTTGGCCGTTCAAACCCACCAGCCATTCTGCAGAAGAAAGATGGGGCAATCTACTTTTGTAAAGATTTAGCACTTTGGAAACCCAATGGGGGTTTCTATGAATCAGAATTGACTAGATGACAGTGGTTTTGTTGTTGTTGTTGTTAATTGTGCTAATAAGGAAGATGTACAATGACCAAGAGGCTGTCTTTCAAACAGAGCACCAGTCAGGAAATCAGATGTCATTTTGCACTGGGAAAATCTGCTGCAAAAGACATCTTTAAAGTATTAAGAAGCTAAGATGCCTCTTTGAAGACTAAGGTTCACCTGACCCAAGCATTGGTATTTTCAATCACCTCATATGCTTATGAAAGCTAAACAATGAATAAAGACCAAAGAAGAGTTGATACCTTTGAATTGTGGTGTTGGCAAAGAATGCTGAGAATACCATGGACTGCCAGAAGAACAAACAAATCTGTCCTAGAAGAAATGCAGGCAGAATACTCCTTGGAAGTGTGAATGGCCAAACTTCATCTCACCTACTTTGGTCACGTTGTCAGAAGGGACCATTTCCTGGAAAAGGAATGGTAAAGCAGAGGGTCAGTGAAAAAGGGGAAGACCCTCAACAACATGGATTGACACAGTCACTGCAGTGATGGGCTCAAGCATAACAAGGATTGTGAGGATGGCGCATGACTGGGCAGTGTGGGGGATTTACATAAATTGATAGAATGCCTATCATATCTGGGGACTAGTTATTATTTTCTTATCATCACAAGAAATTGCATAAAGACATCCCTGGCAAATTAAAATGTTATTTTAAATATCTGTACAATAGAAGAGAATAAAAAGACGAAGAAAACATTTGAAGAAATAAGATGCAGCTTAAAACCATGTTAAAAGTTTATAAATTTTGAACAATTTGCAAGCATTTTAATTGACAAATGAGCAGAGAAATAATGCAGATTTCATATAGAAATATATAAAATTATTAAAAGGAAACCTACATGATCATTTCTTTTTAGGATTCATTACTTTTAGGTTTTAACTTTCCAAGGCTCTTTGTTTTCCAATAGAATTTAAAAACTAAACTAAACAACCATACTAGGTTAGACTTAACAATTTCTGCATTATCTTACTTAAATGGCTTCAGAATTCATCCACCCAGTAAGGAGAGAAGTCAATAAATACCAACCTCATTTTGCCATTAATCCGAAGAGAAAGCAGACTCATCATTTTGTATAATATTATGTTTACTTTTATTCCATTTCGTTTGCCAAGGAAAATACTCGTGTGAAGGGGGAAGGCCACAAAGACTCCTTGAAGTACATGATATATAAGAAAACTCTTCCTACAGTTGTCATTAAATTGAATTACCCAAAAATCACACTGGTGTTTTCCCTCATTATCTCACATACTTTCCTTGGTGAACAATCATTACTTTGCCCTTGGGAGGGAAAATTAAATTATGATAATTATGCAGAACCAAACTCTAATTTACATGTTAGAATTCTGAAGTCCTAAAAAGTGTTTTAGTCTCCGGTCAAAAGGGGCTGGGGGGAGAATACTGAATATTTGCTGAATTAAATAAATTCTTAAAATAGAAATTTAAAGTTAACCCAAAATAAACACATTTCATTTCTCTAAGTTCACTCAAAAGGAGTATTCACATACATAAAAGCGTATTTTGCAAATTGATAAGATTATATGTTAATTCATTCTCTTCACAGATATAGGTACACAAGACAAATGCTCAATAATTAATTTATGGATTAATTTTATTTTAACATCATATCAATATGATTTCTTTGAATCTAGTAAGCCAAACTACTGAGTAATTGGAAGAGATGAATTTGCATGTAATTTGCCTAAATCATTCAACCAAGTGTTATTGTTTTTAGTTTTAACATTTTATGAGGGTGATATGTTGATCTCATATTTACCTATAAATGAAGGAGACTCTATGAAAGAAAACATCACTATAGTCTTGTACTGTTTGCTCTCTCATTCTGCATTCTCTGTAAGTAGGTGTGCTGCTGTATACATAGATGTTATGGGTTGTGGTGGGGAAACTTAAAGAAAGGACACTGATGCTGCCAAAGTGCACAGTGTAAGAATCTGAGGTAATGAAGTTCATACGGATAAATAATAAAGTTAAGAGTAGGTGAATTATGATGAAATCCTGTGACAATGAGACTTGTGGTAGTTAAGGTTATGTGTCAACTTGGTTGGGCCTGGTTTTGAGTGGCTGGGCAGCTGGAAGGAGTTATTCCCCCTGATGAGACCAGCAATCCACTCCATGGTAGAATCTGGCATGAGCAGCTGAGTAGCTGCTTTAGAGATATGGTCTGTCTCCAGCATATAAGACAAACCTTTGGGAATGGTCAGCAGCTAAAAGCATGCTCGGACCCTGCACGTAGCCAAGTCATTCAGTAGCCTGCCATTTTGTCTGTCGATCTTGGGACTCTTAACAGACTTGAATCAATGGCCTGTCATGCAGTAATATTGGGACTGTGCATTTTTACTTGTCAACCTCAGGCTTGTTAGCTTCAGCAGCCAGCAGCTGCCTGAGTGAAGAAAGCCTCCAGTTCCAGTGGGCCAGGGAAAGTGGCAAAGCTGAAGCCCAAGGTCAAGGGGCTTTCACCCAGTCCCTAGAGCCTGGTACTCTGAACTCTGACTTCTAGCCTCCAAAACTATAAGAGAATAAACTCTTATTTGTTAAAGCCATCCCACCTGTGGTATGTCTATTAGAATGGCATGAGGTAACCAAAACAAGGATTGAGCTGTGTATTTATACATCAGTGTATTTATTTCCATTCCCTGAGCAAGACAGTCCAGGCAAAAAGTTGGCATGTGGAATGAAACTGAGAAATGCTAGAAGTTCAGTACAAATTTGCAGCTTGTCTGAACAAGAAAGTGAAAGCTGGTGACAAAGAATCCATGTACAGAATAGATTTTAAAACACCTACAAGAAGGCAAGTAATCATCATTAGGAAAATCTTTCCATAGCAGGCAAAGCCCATGACTACCAGGCTTAGGCTCAAGGAAAAAAGTATTTTACAAAAGTAGAGGCATAACCTGGAAGGATTTTGGAATAATGAAGAAAGTTTAGAATACTGAAAAGGAGTTAACCAGAGATAGTACAATGCAGGAGCAATGCAAGTGCCTTAGGTACTATGTCACCAGAGTTCCCCATATATATA
>NW_006921706.1:689104-691146 GCF_000298275.1 Orycteropus afer afer
AGTTGGATCTGACTCATAGCGACCCTTCCTTGGGTTTCCAAGGCAGTATCATTATGGAAGTAGACTGGCATACTCTTAATAACAACCTAAAAAATATTTATCTTCATCTTTCTGTCTCATTGACCTTATCCATGTTCTTTAGCAGATAATGTCACTCTGACCTCTGGAGTACTACCCCTACAAATATAAAAGGGGACAACCTAGGAGCGCTTGAGATGTCAAGATTTTAGTGGATTGTACATTGGTGGGTGGCTCTTATTTTCACAGTTACTTTTAGAAGAGCCCACAGGCAAATTATTCCCAGAGTTCCACAAAGATATTTTAAGTCAGGTTCATGTAGGATGAACTGTACAGACTTGCCGAGCTCCTGGCTGAGTCTGCACGTGTCCTTCATTAAGTGTATGGCGCAGCCTGAAGGGGAGTTGGTTCTGCTTGTGCAATTTAGTGTGCTGTGTTTGTATCTTTCTGTTTGACAAAGGGGTTGTTTGTTGTCTAACTCTGCCTGTTCACACAAGCAGGAGACAGATATAATCTTCTCAAACTCACACAGCTAGCAGAAAAAGAAAATGAAATTGGAATATCCAAATGTAGAATGTGACTTGTCATGTTATGTATTCAGATAACTCCAGTTTGTTCTCTCATTTAACAAACATTGTAAAGGCAATTATAAATATGTATCTCCACAGAAACCATTAACATATTCAAAAGATGCTGATGCATTTCCCAGTCATATATTGTGCTTCTTCAAAGTTTTCAAAATATTTTTTCATTATTATAAGAAATAATGTCCATTAAAGAAACTCTAGAAATGCACATAGAAGAAGTGACCTAGTCCTATCACTCACACTCAGTCAAGAGGAAATTTTAGAGCTTTTTCCTTCCAGGCTTCTTTTTTACCTCATGCATGTCTTTCTTCTTTGCTTTTTTAAAACTTACAAGTATTCCCTGATATTATTCATGCATTTGAATTTATTTCTACATTCTTTCACTTATTGCAATCAAAAGTATGTACTGGACACATAGTACAGGCTGGTATTCTTCTAGGTGCTAGATATTTAACAAGGAAAGACACAATTCCTGTGATCATAAAAGAATATGCTAGTAGAAGGTAGACAATCAGAAATTGCCATATAGTTTAGTAATTGCCAGAATAGGAAACTAAAGGAAGGAGATTATGGTCACACATTAGCAGAGTGCAAAGCTTCCTGACAGGAAAAGCATGTGTAAAGGAAGAGAGTTCACTTTTCTTCATTAATAAATCTCCCCATGGAATCCTCATACACTGCTAGTGAGACTGTAAAATGGTGCAGCTACTGTGGAAAATGGTATGACATTTCCTTAGAAAGCTGGAAATAAAAATATCATATGATCCAACAATCCCACTACTGGGTATTTATCCCAGAGAAATAAGAGCCATGACACGAACAGATATCCACACCCATATTCATTGCAGCATTATTCACAATAGCAAGAAGATGAAAACAACCTAAATGCCCATCAGTGGAGGAATGGATCAACAAACTATGGTACATACACATGATGGGAGGATACTACGCAATGTTAAAGAACAATGATGAATCTGAGAAGTGCCTCATAACATGGGTGAACTTTGAGGCCATTATGCTGAGTGAATTTAGGCAATCACAAAAGAACAAATATTGTACGAGACCACTATTGCCAAAGGTCAAGAAAAGATTTTCACAGAAAAAGAAATATTCTTTGATGGTTACCAGGGGTGGGTGTGGAAGGGAGTGTAAGTCACAGACTAGATGATAGACAAATATTAACTTGGGTGAAGGAAAAAATAAATAATCTTTCTGATTTAGAAAAAAAAGGCAGAAGGATGGATAATCTCCCCAGGTGTTGAATATTTACATGATAATGGATTGATAATCTACAAGAAATACAAGAATATTCTCTGCATCCTTATACACTAAATACTGTATATGTAAATATATATGTATATGTATGTGTATATATATTTATATATATATGCATATACAAGGAATATGGAATACTGGAATACATGGAATACTGGAATA
>NW_006921706.1:691246-720815 GCF_000298275.1 Orycteropus afer afer
AACAATGTCTATTAAAGAAACTCTAGAAATAAACATAGAAAAAGTGACCCAGTCCTATCACTCACACTCAGTCAAGAGGAAATTTTAGAGCTTTTAGAGCTATTTTCTATAGTCTATTTTCCCATACTCATACTCCTGTATTCTATATATACTGAAAACTATGAAATTTAACATTACTCCTTACAAAATAGAATGAGGTATGCATGTAACTCTTTTATAAATTTCATATTTATGATTGAAAGCATAAAACAACCATTCCCAGAGTGTGTATTTATTAAAAAAAATAATAATAAAACTTCATCAGATGTTTCCAATGTTTAAGTACAATCCAGATAACTGCTTTGCTGTGCCAGAATATACGAAGAGCAAAACTACGCTTTTCCAAAAGTGGGATACTACAGAATAGCATCAACTTTGCTCAGGAATCACATAAAAATTGATGAAGTAGTCCTAACGCTCACCACTGAGAAGAGATGCTTTGGAGAAAATGATAGAAGAGATTAGTCACTGCACAAATCCCTAAATTGATCAGTAGATCAAAGCCTACAACTCTCAAAATGAATCTGCCCAACTTCTTCCTATGTAGATCATACAGTCTTTTAAAGTGACATGGGTGAGAGACTATGGCCCCTAGTTACCCTTCAGGTCTGGAATTGAATTGGCTTGGCTTCCAGCCAATCAAGAGACAGGCATATAGAGTGAACATTTACACCAGGTAGATACACTCCTTAGAATGATTAATCATGAGAGAACAGAACAGCATTATTTGCACCAGTAGACAGCACAGGGGGCATGAATACATAGGAAAGAAGGACACAGGGAAAAGGTAACTACAGGGAGGAAGTGGGAAGAGAATTGTTACATTGTGGGGAATTATCATGAAACAGAATGTGTAGGAACTGCTCAATAGAAAATGAATTTACTCTGTAAACTTTCACCCAAGTCATAATAAAAATGAAAATAAATAAATACTTCTTGCAAATAAAAATAAATAAATAATACAGTTATGTGTGTGAGTACACACACACACACTTTTCCCATCAATTTTTTTTAGGATTATTTATTGAGTAATTTGGAGTTGAAAGGACTCTAAAGACTTGAAAGTTTTGAAAAAGCATTTTGAGAAGCCAGCTATTTTTACTATTATTGATAATTTTCCCAAAAACTAAATTCATGTATAAATGCATGTAACATAGTTTACATCTTTGTTGTTGTTGCTGTTTATTGTGATTTGGGTGAAAGTTTACAGAGCAAATTCACTTTCCATACAGCAACTCACATACACTTTGTCTCATGACAGTGACTGCAATTTCCCACAATGCAACACCTCCCCTCCCACTTTGTCCTCTTAGTTACCTCTTCCCTGTGTCCTTCCCTCCTTGCACTCCTGCCCCTGAACTGTCTCCTTGTGCATACACAGCCCTTCTATTTTCCCTTGATTGTTCTCTCCAAGTAGTGCATCTACCTTATGTAATGTTCAGCTCATATGCCTGTCTTTTGTTTGGCTGGAAGCCACAGGAGTGGCTCAATTGCAGACCTGAAGGGCAGCTAGGGGCCATATTCTCAGTGGTTCCATCAGGCTCTATCACACTAGCAAAACTGGTCCCTTTCTCTGTTTTTAAATGATTTTGAGTTTTATTCCACATTGTTCTCCCACTCTATCCAGGATCTCCTACATAGATTCCCCCACCAAGTGCTTAACAGTGGTAGCCAGGAACCATCTAGTTCTTCTGGTCTCATAGTCATATAGGTTGAGGATCTCATGGTGCACCAGTTGCTTGAACTAATTGTTTCCATGTGTCTTTCATTTTCTTCATTCTTCTTTGCTCTGGATGAGAAGAGACCATCATTGCATCTAGATGGTTGCTTACAAGCTTTTAAGATCCCACTTGCTACTCTCCAAAGTAGGATTTGGAACAATTTTTTTATGTAGTATGTTATGCCAATTGAGCTTGATGTCCCCTGTGACTATGGTCCTGAGCCCACTGGTCCAACTACTCATTCCCTCTGGGTAGCTGTCTGTGGCCATGAAGTGACTACAACTTTGTCTCTTCTCAGCTCTACTATATACCTGGGAATTCTTACAGAACATACCAATACACTTGTAGAAACACTGTAGGCCAATCCTATACATTGTCTTCAGCATGCTCACCACTGCACAGACATACCTAATAGTTCAGCCTGTCCACCCATATATCTACCAGTATATCAACATTTTCCTTCATTGACAACACAGTACTGTATGTACAAAAGGGTACATCTTTGTTGTCTGTATCTTCCATGCACCTCTCTATGTCTTCTTCTTCCTCAATGCCACCGTGTTGATCACTCACATTTGGAACATTCCCCTTGTCTTCACCCAAATCAATACTTGTCTCTACCTGTCTAACAGTACTCCCCAAGCTCTCCCCCACCCCTGGTAACAAACAAAGAAAATTTCCTTCCATATATAAACCTTTCCTTGACTTTTTACAATAATAGAATAATACAATATTTCTATTGTACTACTGCACAACTTTCCCTCTCCTCACCTGGATCCTGGTGGCTACTGCTCCTCTGTCCGGGTTCCTGGCTTTTAATCCCCTTTCTCCCACTCTCCCGCCCTGCTGCTTTGGGTGTGCCTGAGTTCCCTCTCCTCACCTGGATCCCTGCGGCTGACTGCTCCTCTGTCTGGGTTCCTGGCTTTTTAATTCCCCTTCTCCCATTCTCCTGCCCAGCTGTTTCGGGTGTGCATTTTGGGTTATGCTTGCTAGTCTATTTTTGCCATATATTAGGGCCCCTAAATTTGCCCTAATATATGGCAAATAAATATATATGCCCTAGTTTTTCCTTGAGGAACTCTATAGTTTTAGGTTTCACATTTAAGTCTTTGATCCATCTGGAGTTCGTTATTGTGTATGGTGCGAGGTACAGATCTTGTTTCATTTTTCTGCAAATGGATATCCAGTTTTGCCAGCAGCATTTATTAAACAAACATTCTCTTCCCCATTTAATGGATTTAGGCCCTTTGTCAAAGATCAGCTGACCATAGGTCGATGGATCTATTTCTGGGTTCTCAATTCTATTCCATTGGTCTATGTGTCTGTTGTTCTACCAATACCAGGCAATTTTTACTACTGTGGCTGTATAGTAGGTTTTGAGATCTGGCAGTGTCAGACCTTCTACTTTATTTTTCTTCAATGTTGAACAATAATGATATTGTTCTATAATTTCTACATTCTGTGGGATCACCTTTCTTTGGAATGGGCACAAATATGGATCTCTTCCAGTCAGTTGGCCAGGTAGCTGTCCTCCAAATCTCTTGGCATAACTGAGTGAGTGCCTCCAATGGGGCATCTGTTTGTTGAAATATCTCAATTGGTATGCCATCAATTCCCGGAGCCTTGTTCTTCGCCAGTTCTTTCATTGCAGCTTTGACTTCTTCCTTCATTACCATTGGTTCTAGATCATATGCCACTTCCTGAAATGGATGAAGATTGATCAGTTCTTCTTGGTACAGTGACTCTGTGTATTCCTGCCACCAGTGCAGTCCTCCATGCAAGGGTGATCTTTATATTAATTCTCAGGCCCCAATACCACTTGGTAATATCCAAGCTCTGTGCACCATCAGGATCGCTGACAGACCACAGCTCTGTATATCTCCATTTTCAGTGTTTTCACGTAGGTTCTTCTACTAGTTGGAGTCTAGTCCACTTCTGTATCCTTCCCTTCAAAGCTCAGGACTCCAGGATTATCCTCTATATCTGTGTTAGTTGGTTCCCCTTTTCTGTGTCCCCTTTCTTTTTGTATGACTATTCCACCATCTTACTCGAACTCCCATATTTTATATATTTACTTTGTGTTAAATGTACCTTGATTTAAAATTATGTACCTGTACAAAACGAGCATGGAGGTGGCATACTCCTCTGACCTCCTCTAAGTTCACAAGGGGAGAGCGAATCACCATCAGCAGCCTAAGGCTTATTCTTATGAGGCCAGACATGCTGTCATCCTCCAACCTTTTTACCAACTCTGGCACCAACTGTCCTTCCCACAGCACTCACTACTTCTCTGCTGGGTTCAATAATTCATTGCAATGCCCTCACAGAACTCAAAGACAATACTCATGATTACAGGGTTTATTAGGGAAGTAATAGGTTACCATTCAGGTTCAGGAACGTGCTCAGGATACAATTCTTTGATGAAGACAGTCTCCCCTCTGCTATGCCCTCAGACATTCCTCTCTGGCCCTTGGCCTCTTGGCCTGGCCTCTGCCCTTCTTTTTTTTTTTTTTTTTAAATTGTGATTTGGGTGAAGATTTACAGAGCAAATTCACTTTCCATACAGCAGTTCACATATACTTTTTCTCATGTCATTGGCCACAGTTTACCACAATGCAACATCTCCCCTCTCACTTCTTCCCCATAGTTACCTCTTCCCAGTGTCCATCTCTCCATACACTCCTGCCCCGTGAGCTGTCTCCCTGTGCATAAGCAGCCCTTCTTTCTCCCATGATTGTTCTCTCCAAGGAGTGTATCTACTTGAGGTAAATGTTCAACTCACATGCCTATATTTTGTTTGGCTGGAAACCACAGG
The DNA here is from genome assembly GCF_000298275.1 of Orycteropus afer afer. Taxonomy (NCBI): domain Eukaryota; kingdom Metazoa; phylum Chordata; class Mammalia; order Tubulidentata; family Orycteropodidae; genus Orycteropus; species Orycteropus afer. Next base: position 695,822 of record NW_006921706.1, read on the forward strand.
TGTGAATTCAATTCCAGACCTGAAGAGCAGCTAGAAGCCATAGTCTCAGTGGTTCCACCAGGCTCTATTGGATCAGCAAACATGGTCCCCACTTTTTTTTTCTTTTTTTTCTCCAAATGATTTTGAGTTTTATTCCACATTGTTCTCCCTCTCTATCAAGGATCTCCTACATAGATCCCCTTCCAAGTGGATGGCAGTGGTAGCTGGGCCTCTGCCCTTCTTGAGAAAGTGTTACAAAGGTCTTTTAGCTCTGACGATAGGTACATCTAGGTAGGTGCACCCCAATCCAGTGTATCTACCTGGTGTAAATGTTCACACTATATGCCTGTCTCTTGATTGGCTTGATTTGCCAGCAAGCTTCCTGCTCAAAGGCACTCAGTTTTCTCACTCTGTGGGCCAGAAAGCCCACCACTCTGTTTCATGGTTCTTGGTCCTCAACCAGTTGTCTCAGCCAGTCATCTTTGCCATCTTTCTGTCGAGGAAGTACAGTGCACGGTTCTCAGGTCCAAGGAGATCTCAGGTCCAAGGATGCACTCCACTCCAACTCCAGTTCTTCTCTCTTGATGGCAGTGAGATCTCCCCTTCTGCCTTTAGGAGGGCTCATATTAAGCCTAGCAGAATGACAAAACTAACTAATCCCCACAATAGAATTCCATACATCTCATTTGCATGGTCCCAGCCAATACTCTTGTGGGAGTCACAAAGACTGGCTAGAAAAGCCATACCAAGTGATTCACTATACTACAATCTGTATTTTCTGGTAATTTTACATTGTATCAGCAAATAACTTCTGAAATACATGAGAACTATCTTTATATTTATAACTCTAGAACACTCACCTCTAGAAATAGCTAGCTATCTATAATGTATAGTCTTCTAATTTAAGTTTTACAGGTGGAAACAGACATAGCACCCTAGTTGTACATGTAATTCTACTTCTGGTTTAACAAATGAGTTTCAGGATTGAACATATTGCTGTGTAGTAAAAACCCTGCTCCTAGTTTCTTTTCATAGGGAAAAATGAAGACAATTACAATCTCATATTGTCAACAGTGTAAAATGCAAAGCAAGCAACACTCATTTATGACTACGAATTCTAAAAGTAGGAGCTCTGGTGGCACAGTGTGTAGGGCATTGGACTATTAACCAAAATATCAGTGTTTGAACCCATCAACCACTCTGCAGGAGAAAGATGTGTCAGTCTGCTTCTGTAATGATTTAGAGCCTTGGAAACCCAGCGGGAGAATTCTACTCTGTCCTATAGGGTTGCTATGAGTCGAGATCAACTCCATGAGAGTGGGTTTTAGTTTTTTTTTTTTAATTCTGAAACTAATTGCTAAGGCTGCTAACTGAAAAGTCAGCAGTTAGAACTCACTAGCCACTCTATGGGAGAAAGATGTGGAAGTCAGCTTCCTTAAAGATTACAGCCTTGAAAACTTGGGGCAGTTCAACCCTAGCCTATAGGATTGCTAGAAATTGGAATTGGCTCAAGTGCAATAAGTTTATTCTAAACTGAATTACTCTATAGATTAGCAAAGTTCCATCTTTTATGCTCTATTTTTTTAGTGCTAATTTTTTTCCTCTGAAATTAACTACTAGAAAAACAATCTTGCCATCTATTATAATTTGGTTCTGTTTGGTATGTATGCAAGTCTGTGTATAATTTTGTATATATTATATGTATATATCATTTTAATTTCATTTTTGAAGTAAATTTCTATAACATTTTTAAAGCTATTCATATCAAAGGAGGTGTCTAGCATCTCTTAATAATAATATTAATTCTAGAAACATGAACTTTGTTGGAATTAGTATAATCCAGACATATCAGAAATCTATTTTATTTTAATTATCTCTATAGATAACTAAACATGGCAAATGTGCTAGGGTACTCTGGAGAAATAGAACTGGTGTGTGTGTGTGTATGTGTCTAGATATAAACATATATTTAGAGAGAGATTGTATAGCTCTCTCTAGATATATATCTAGAGAGAGAGATTGATTGATTTCAAGGAATTGACTTACACAATTGTGGTAGGCTAACAAGTCTAAAGGTTGGGCATTCCTACTTCCGTAGTGATACTGCCTTGGAAACCCAAGGAGGGGTTGCTATGAGTCAGGGCCGACTCGATGGCAAATAACAACAACAACAAACAAGTCTAAGATCAGGATGTCAGGCAACAGGCTAAAGACACTTCCTGTAGGCTTGCATCCAAAAATCTATGGGTCAGGAGACATAAAAAGTTAACAATATTCTGGTAAAAAGTCTCTTTAGAGTCTAGAGGCAGAACATACTAGAAAATTCACTTTTTGCTCTTAAGGCTTTCAAATGATTCATTGATTGGCATGCTAATCTCTGTTGCAGTTCAGTTTAGAATCTATGCTCATAAATAAGTGACTTTTTAAAATTATTATCTCCCATTATGGACCATCACTCATCTGTCAGTTTGTCTTACTATGGTGGCTTGTATGTTGCTGTGATGCTAGAAGCTATGCCATCAGTATTTTAAATACCAGCAATGAACAGGTTTCAACTGAGCTTCAAGACTAACATAGACTAAGAAGAAAGACCTAATTATCTACTTCTAAAAAATTGCCCAGTGAATGCCTTATTAATATCAGCAGAACATGGTCTCATAAACTACTAAATGAGCCCCTCAGGATGGAAGCCACTCAAAATACAACTAAGGAAGAGCCACTTCCTCAAATTAAAGTCTATGTGGATGGACTAGATTTCAGGAAATTCATTTGCTGATATGGTCTGACTCAAAATGAGAAGAAACAGTGTCAAACATCTCTTAGTAATCAGAACATGGAATGTACAAGGCATGAATCTAGGAAAACTGAGAGTCATCCAAACTGAAATGGAACACTTGATGATAGATATCCTAGGTATTAGTAAGCTAAAATGAATTGATATTGGCAATTTAAAATCATACAGGTGTATGGTCTACTATGACAGAAATGAAAAATAAAAGAGGAATAGTGTCACATTCATTGTCAAAAAGAACATTTCAAGATAAATCCTGAAGTACAACCATGTCAGTGATAGAATAATATCCATATGCCTACAGTTAAGTCCAGTTAATACAACTATTATTTTAATTTACACAGCAACCACTAATGACAAAGATGAAGAAATTGAAGACTTTTACCAACCTCAATGGTCTGAAATTGATCACACATGCCATGAAGATGCAATGATAATTACTAGTGATTGAATTGTGAAAGTCAGAAACAAGGAAGGAACGGTTGCTGGGAAACATGGCCTTCATGATAGAAATAACACAAAAAATCAAATGATAGAGTTTTGCAAGACCAATAATTTATTCATTGGAAATACGTTTTTCAACAACATAAAAAGTGACTATACATTCACATGGACTTCATCAGATGGAATACTCAGGAATCAAATCAACTTCATCTGTGGAAACAAAGGAAAAGCTAAATATCATCAGTCAGAACAAGGCCAGGGGCAACTGGAGAACAGACATTCAATTGCTTAAATGCAAGTTCAAATTATGTTGAATAAAATTAAAACAAGTTCATGTGAGCCAAAGTATAACCTTGAGTATATCCCAACTGGTTTAGACACCATCTGAAGAATAGATTTGATACACTGAACACTAATGATTGAAAACCCAATGAGTTATGGGATGGCATCAAGGACATCATACATGATGAAAGCAAAAGGTCATTAAAGAGAAAGAAAAGACCAATATAGATGTCAGAAGAGACTCTGAAACTTGCTCTTGAACACAGAGCAGCTAAGTAAAATTGAAGAAATGATGAAGTAAGATAATTGAATGGATGATTTCAAAGAGCAGCTCAAGAAGATAAAGAATGCTAGTGAAATGTGCAAAGACCTGCAGTTAGAAAGCCAAAAGTGAAGAACATGCTCAGCATTTCTCAAGCTGAAAAGAACTGAAGAAAAAAAATCAAGCCCTGAGTTCCAATATGGAAAAACTTTATAAGCAAAATATTGAATGACACAGGAAGCATCAAAAGAAGATGGAAGGAATATATAGAGTCATTGTACCAAAAAGAACTGGCTGACCTTCAATCATGTCAGCAGATAGCACCCACCAGCCACTCCTTGGAAGGAAGTTTGGGTAATCTACTTCCATAGTGATACCACCTCGGAAACCCAAGGAGGGGTCACTATGAGTCAGGTCTGATTCAACAGCACATAACAACAACATATCATCGAGAACCAATGGTATTGAAGGAAGAAAGCCAAACTGCACTAAAGGCATTGGGGGAAAACAAGGCTCCAAGAGTTGACTGAAAACCAATTGAGATGTTTCAACAAGGGATGTAACTCTGGAAGCATTCACTATGCCAAATTTGGAAAAGACAGCTACTTGGCCAGCTGACTGGAAGAAATACATATTTGTGCCCACTGCGAAAAAAAAGTAATCCAATAGAATATTGTTATTTTCAAAAAATATTTATTAATATCACATACTAAAGGAAAGTTTTGGTAAAGATAATTCATAAAAGTTTGCAGCACTATATCAAGGAACTGACAGGGATTCAAGCCAGATTCAGAAGAGGTCTAGGAATGAGAGATATCATTGCTGATGTTAGATGGCTCTTGGCTGAAAGCATAAAATACCAAAAAGATGCTTTTGTTGTTGTTGTTGTTATGTGCCTTCAAGTTGTCTCTGACTCATAGCTACCTTATGTACAACAGAATGAAATACTGCCCAGTCCTTTGCCAGTCTCATGATCCCTACAATACCTGAGCCCATCACGGCAGCCACTGTGTCAACCCATCTTGTTGAAGGCCTTCCCCTTTTTTGTTTAACCTCCACTATACCAAGCATGACATCCTTCTCCAGAGAATAGTTCCTTCTAACAATATGACCAAAGTACATGAGACGAAGTCTGGCTATTCTTGTTTCCAAGGAGCATTCCAGCTGCACTTCTTCCAGGACAGATTTGTAAGTTCTTTTAGCAGTCCATGGTACTTTCAGCATTCTTGGCCAACACCACAACTCAAAAGCATCAACTCTTTTTTGGTCTTCTTTATTCATTGTCCAGCTCTCACATGAATATGAGGCAATTGAAAATACCATGGCTAGGGCTAGGGACATTTTAGTCTTCAAGGAGATATCTTTGCTCTTCAGCACTTGAAAGAGGTCTTTGCAACAGATTTGTCCAAGGCAATATGTCTTTTGATGTCTTGACTGCAGCTTCCACTGGTGTTGATTGTAGAACCAAGTAATATGAAGTCTTTGACAGCTTCAATCTTTTCTCCATTTATCATGATGTTCCTTATTGGTCCAACTGTGAAAATTTTTGTTTTCTTTATATTGAAGTGTAATCCATACTGCAGACTGTAGTCTTTAATCTTCATCAGCAAGTGCCCCAAATCATCCTCACATTCAGCAAGCAAAGTTGTGTCATCTGTGAATCTCAGGTTGTTAATGAGCTTTCCTCCAATCCTGATGCCACGCTCTTCTTCATATAGTCCAGCTTCTCAGATTATTTGCTCAACATATAAGTTGTATAAGTATGGTGAAAGGATACAACCCAAATTCACTCCCTTCCTGATTTTAAACCATGCAATATCCCCTTGTTCTGTTTGAACGACAGCCTCCTGTTCTGTGTACAGCTTCCTCATGAGTACAATTAAGTGTTCTTGTATGCCCATTCTTCTCAATGTTATCCAAAATTTGTTATGAGCCACACAATTGAATGCCTTTGCATAGTCAATAAAACACAAGTAAACCTCCTGGTATTTTTTGCTTTCACCCAAGATCCATCTAACATCAGCTATGATATCCCTTGTTCCACATCCCCTTCTGAATCCACGTTGCATTTCTGGAAATTCTCTGTCAATATACTACTGCAACTGTTTTTGAATTATCTTCAGTACCATTTTACTTGTGTGTGACATCAATAATATTTTTCGATAACTCCCACATTGTGTTAGATCACCTTTCTTTGGAATGGGTATAAATATAGATCTCTTCCAATCAGTTGGCCAAGTACCTGTCTTCTAAATTTCTTGGTATAGCTGAGAGGGTGCCTCCAGCATAGCATCCATTTGTTGAACATCTCAATGGGTATTCTGTCAATTCCTGGAGCCTTGTTTTTTGCCAATTCCTTCAGTGCAGCTTCGACATCTTCCTTCAATACCATTGGTTCTTGATCATATTGCCATCTCCTGAAATGGATGATCATCTATCAATTCTTTTTGGTATGACTCTGTATATTCCATCCATCTTCTTTTGATGTTTCCTGCATCATTCAACATATTGCCCACATAATCTTTCAATACTACAATTCAAGGCTTAAATTTTTTCCTCAGTTCTTTCAGTTTGAGAAATGCTGAGCCTGTTCTTCCCTTTTGGTTTTCTAACTCCAGGTCTTTGAGCATTTCATTATAGTAATTAACTTTTTCTTCTTGAGCTGCTCTTTGAAGTTTTCTGTTCATCTCTTTTATCCTGTCAATTCTTCCATTTGCTTTAGCTACTCTTCACTCAAGGGCAAGTTACAGAGTCTCTTCTGACATCCATTTTGACCTTTTCTTCCTTTCCTGTCTTTTTAATTACTTTTGCTTTCTTCATGGATGATGATCTTGATGTCATCCCATAATTCCTCTGCTTTTTGGTCATTGGAGTTCAAAAAAAGAAGATGCTCACCTATGTTTTATTTACTACACAAAGGCTGTGTGGCTCATAACAAATTATGGATAACATTGAAATGAATGGAGATTCCAAAACACTTAATTGTGCTCATATGAAGCCTGCACATAGACCAAGAGGCATTCATTCAAACAGAATAAAGGAATACTTCATGGTTTAAAATCAGGAAAGGTATGTGTCAGGTTATATCTTTTCACCATACTTACTCAATCTGTACCCTGAGCAAATAATCCAAGAAGCTGAATTATATAAAGAAGAACACAGCATCAAGATTGAAAGAAAACTCATTAACAAACTGTGATATGCACATAGCACAACCTTGCCTAGTGAAAGTAAAGAGAATTTGAAGCATTTGCTGATGAAGATCAAAGACTACAGCCTTCAGTATGGATTACAATTCAACATAAGGAAACAAAAATGCTCACAACTGCACCAGTGAGCAACATTAGTCTAAATGGAAAAACGATTAAATTTGTCAAGGATTTCAGTTTACTTGGATCCAAAATCAACACCCATGGAAGCCATAGTGAAGAAATTAACAATGTATTGCATTGGGCAAATCTACTGCAAAACACTTTAAAATGTTAAAAAACAAAGATGTCACTTTTAGGACTAATCCATAGTATTTTCAATCACCTCATATTCATGCAAATGCTGGACAATAAATATGGAAGACCAAAGAACTGATACCTTTCAATTATGGTGTTGGCATAGAATATTGAATATACATACCATGGACTATGAGAAGAACAAACAAATCTGTCTTGGAAAAAGTATATCCAGAAAGCTCCTTAGAAGGGAGGATGATGAGACTTCGTCTCTTGTACTTTCAACATGTTATCAGGAGGGACCAGTCCCTCGAGAAGGACATCATGCTTTGGAAAGTATAGAGTCAATGAAAAAGAGGAAGACCCGCAAGGAGATGTATTGGCATGTGGCTTCAGTGCAGGACTGGGCATTGTTTTGTTCTGCTGCCCATTGGGTCACTATGAGTCAGACCATTTGACAGCACCTAACAATGACAGCAACAAAAACAACCCATTTTGAGTCAGAGCTGACTCATGGTGACCCCTTCTTGGGTTTCCAAGGCAGTATCTCTATGAAAGTAGGTTGCCCAATCTTCCTTATGAGGAGTGGCTGGTGAGTTTGAACCACCAACCCTCTGGTTAGCAGTCAAAAGCCTTAGGCACTATGCCACCAGAGCTCCTTTTAACAATAACAACAAGAACAACCCATTATGTAAGGTAATCAGCTTTTCTTGAGGCCAAAAGTTTAATCATATGTAATTACTTTATAGTACCAACTAGACTAGTATTTTATGAAACAACAAGGCACCATAGCCTCGTCAAGTCCATACATATATTTAACCATCATGCACAGTGAAGCAAATTTTTCCAGGAGACCATAAACAGACACATCCTGAGAATTCTTCCTTCAGGAGTTTTTGCCTAAGTACTGGATACCCTTTCCTCATTTATGGACATGGTTAAGTTCAAAAGACCAGGTCATTTTGTGAAAATCAGTGTTATGCAAAAATGGAAGGTATGAGCTGCTGTATGGAAAGTGAATTTGCCCTGTAAACTTTCACCAAAATCACAATAAAACTTTTAAAAAAAGGAAAAAAAAAAGAAAAGGAAGGTGACCACATCAGATCACAAAATGGAGGATGACTACATATTACATAACTGCCAAACCAGTGAGAATTGTGGCCCACCCAGGTTGACACTTAACCTTAATCATCATTTCTTACCTTAGTCTCACCTCACACATTGGTGTTTATTACTGCCAGATAATGTCATTAATGTGAAAAATAGTTAGATAGATTTTTACTATTGTTATAAATGCTAAATAATGCATAACTAGACAGTTGACAAGTGAGGAGAGCACATACTTCAGCTTCCCTGATTTTCTCTTCCTCATCTGGCCAGGGTCAGTGCCTCTATATACTATCCTCTTATTCTAGTCTACTCGTGGTTCAGCAGTGATATAAATAAAAGATGTTACGAATTTTTAGAGTTAGAAATTCTTTATTTAACATACAGGAAATATAAAATACAGTTTAAGTAACTTGACCAAAATAATCCTAGCAGAACTTTTCCTCTTTGTCCATCAAACCCTTGTTTCATCAGGCCTTACTATGTATTTTTAAATATATCATATCTTTACACACTCCTCTTCATTCTAAGGGATTAAAAAAAAACACCAAATGAATATACCTAGAAATCTTTGTGCTTCCTCTTTTGTTTAAGGTCATATATAATTATAAACAAATCATCAACTAATTTTCTGATCAGCAAAATAATAAAATGGATCTTTGATATATGTCATCATAGTCTCGATCAGATTACATATAAAGGTCATCACCATAATCAGGACTTTACTTCACAGAGTGTGAGAAACAATGATGCTGTATGTTAAATTCTTGATTCTCTCTAGGTAATCTGTAAATTCAGGAGTTATTATATTGGCCTAGAGCACATGAACTAGGATATATTACACAAAAACTTGCTTCTATTCAGGAAATTTTGCACATGGGAAATGAATGTACTTTATTGAAGACTAGTTGAAAGGCTCTATAAGCTAAATTCATCACTTCAACCTCTGATGTATTCATTTGATACCAGCAAGCATCTGAGTCATATAATTTTTTTGGTGTGAATTATTAAAGTCTTTGATGCTGGACTGCAGCAGAGCCTTGTGAAGCAAACCCAAAGTCCCTATGTCTAGAAGAATTTCTGTCAAAGGAACTACAAAGCATTTTTATATTATTCAGTCTATGTTCTACTACTTTTTCCATTCCCTTCCTAATAAAGAAAAAAAGAGTAAGGCATCAAATAGGAGTGTGGCTCAAATAAAAAATATATATTTGGAAGTGGTTTGAAAACTGTAGAGCTCTGTATAAATATCAAGAATTACAAACTTGATGATCATTTGAAAGAAAAATGTTTATATTTTCAATGTATCCTCACCCTTCAGCACTAACAACACTCACAGTGTCCATCAAGAAAAATATCCCTCATTCCCAAGATGTTATATGCTTTTACAGATCTACCCCCATTTTCATTCCTCCCCATCTCCTGAAATCTTTTTAATGTCCTCACTGAAGCTTTACAAAATCTACAAAACCTTTTAACTTCAACCTATCTGTGAATGTTCTCTTTGCTTATTGCTATAGGTGAAACTGGTCTCTCCACTAGGGATACCACTTCCCTTACAGCTCTCTAAATTTAGAGCTGCTTTGCTCCCTCAATTTCTAGAACCATTGGTCCAGGAGATGGGACTGGGGCCTCTTTGCTATTATCATTCCCAGAAAAGGAGCCCTGGTGGCACAACAATTAAGTTTTTGGTTGCTCTCTGAAAGATTGGTGGTTTAAACTTACCCAGTGGCTGTCCAGAAGAAAGATCTAGAAATCTGCTCCCACAAAGATTATGGCCAAGAAAACCCAATGTAGCAGTTCTATTTTTGTCAAGGAGTCATCCTGATTTGAAAATTGACTTGATAGCACCTAAAAACAACAATACCGCTCTCAGAACTTCCTTCCTTCTTCTTCAATAAAATACTAGTCCCTGAATGCCATCATTCTCAAACTTCCCATGTTTCAGTCATGTACCACCAACAGATGCCCCTCCTTTATTCTTTGAAAAGTTTTACTTCAATTTTTGCCAAGCATAATTCTTGGTAATGACAACCCTTCCAGAACTGCAGGCTGTCGATCACCAAACTATCTCATCTCTAATGACTTTATCATTCAGCCTAACTCAGCCTCTCAGATCCATGATCATTCTTTCAGCTTTATCATTAACAATAACTATAATCCAGTTTTGGGCCAAAAAAAAAAAATTCACTGCCGTCCAGTTGGATTCGACTCCTAGTGACCCCTTCTTGGGTTTCTGAGGTGGTATCACTATGGAAGTCGATTTCCCAATCTTCCTTACAAGGAGTGGCTGGTGGGTTTGAACCACCAGGCTTCTGTTTAACAGTCAAGTCCCTTAGGCACTACACCACCAGAGCTCCTAGTCCTGCGGCAGAATGGGAGAAAAATATAGAACGTTCAAAATCATTAAAAAAAATACACACACACACACACACACCAGACTTACTAGTCTGATAGACACTGGTGGAATGCTCAAGACTGTGACTCTTAGACGCCTTCAAACCTGGAACTGAAACTACCTTTGAGATCACCTTGCAGTCAAACAATAAACCAAAAAAAAAAAAAAACCATACTTCCTGCTGTCTAGTAGTTTCCTACTCATAGCAAACATCCCTTGGGTTTCTGAGGTGGTATCTCTACGAAAGTAGATTGTCTAGGCTTCCTTCCCAGGAGTGGCTGGTGGGTTTAAACCGCCAGTCTTCTCATTAGCAGTCAGATGCCTTAGGCACTACGCCACCAGCGCTCCTGGCCAATAGGCCTATAAAGTGAACAATGACACTTATGATGAATGTATTTCTTAGAACAAATAACCATAGAAGATTAAAAAGGCAACATTTGCCCCCAAAACAAAGCTCAAAGGTAGGAAAGGGCAGGAAAGAAGGACGAATGGATAAGAGGAACCCCAGAAGGAAGTGGAAAGAGTGTTTTTACCGAGGGAATTGCAAGTAACAGTATAAAATAAAATGTGTATAATTTATTGAATGGAAAGCCAATTTGTTCTGTAAACTTTCAAACCACAATTTAAAAAATTATTATAATGCGCACCCCAAAACAATCTTAATTTCAAAAAGTCATTCGCCTAACATCACCTCTTAAATTTACTGACCATACCTTCTACTCTTCCAACACTAAAAATCCTTTTACCCAGTTGGGACCTAAAAATCCCTTGATTCTGCTACCATTTAACTGTCTCAATCCTTAATGTTTTCCCTTTCTTTTTTTATTGAGCTTAAATTCCATGGTCATGCATACTCACTTTTCTGCATTTATCTATATGTTTCTTGTCCATCTCCCATTTCATCACATTTACTTGGTGGTGAAATAACTATTCTATTAAATAATTTTTTTCATTTGCTCCATGTCTGTGTCCATGGAGGTAAATATAATTAAAGGAAAAAACAAACACAAACTATATACACAGGCAGGTGTCAATTAACATCCACTTTATCATTTCCATGTTGTGTGAAAACCTGCATCCATGGGGCCTGGTGCTTCTGGGCACACTGGCATGGGAGCTGCTGTACCCCATGTGGCCTGGCAGCTCCCTCTGGGGATGCCTTAGGTGAGCACTCTGCAGATCCTACCAGCGTCGCCTTTTTCTCTTCTTATCCAAATTTAGGGAAGTTCAGCTTGCCTATAAGAACCTACTCTGGGAAGGGGTATGGGCAAAGGGTGCCAATGGCACCCTAGCCAGGGCTGGGGCACCCAGGGCATGTACATTTCCATTGGCACCCTACAAAACCACACCAGGCAAAACACAGGGACTAGACTGCTGAGATGTGGGACCTGAAGAGGACCAGGCTTGGGACCTTGGGCCTGGGTTCCATTGCCACAGACTAGATGGCTCCCAAGTTGTACACAGCAGCCAGGCAGAAATGGGGCTCAGACCTCCAGACAAGGGTCTGGCATCCTGGCACTCAGACACCTGAGTATCCTGGTCCGTTGAAGTATATATGACCAGATATTGCCAGAACAGATATTAAGTGACTCAAAACCCAAACCATTGCTATTGAGTCAATTCTTACTCATAATGAGTCAGAACATAATGAGTCAGACAGACTAGAACTGTCCCATAGGGTTTCCAAGGCTGTCAATCTTTATGGAAGCAGACTGCCTCATCTCTCCCATAGAGCGGCTGGTGAATTTGAACTGCCAACATTTTGGTTAGCAACGAAATGCCTTGACCATTGCACCACCAGAGATCCTTTGTTAAGTCATGCCTTACCATATAAATCTCACCGCCACTGAGTTGATTCTGACTCATAGTGAGCCCCACTGGGTTTCCAAGGAAGTAAATTTTTACAGAAGCACATTGCCTCATCTTCTTCCCACTGAGCAGCTGGTGAGTTTGAACCATTGACCTGGATAGCAGCCAAATCCCTTACCCACTACAGCACCACAGCTCCTGCACACCTTTAACACACACACACACACACACACACACACACACATATAACCTGACTATTTTCAGCTTAAATACATGATCATCACTTACCTCAACAGGTGATTTAAATTCTACCTACCAAACATACTACATTCCTTTAGTCCATTCACTTTATACTCTCCTCAGATATCCCCACAAATATTCAAGCTTTTAACTCTCAAACTTCCAAAATATTTCTCTTGATGCTCATTCTCAGCTGACAAACTTGCTCTCAGTTAACCAAGAAAACTGAATCAATCAGTAAAAAATTTCCACCACTGTCACCTCAGGTCTATACCTACTTATGTCCATTTGTGCCTTTTCAGCTACTGTGGTAGATTGATCATCCCTGTTCCTGGCCAGGAGCATTCTTGTTTCAAACCCATCAGCTACTGCTCAGAAGGAAGATTGGGCAATCTACTTCCGTAGAAATACCACCTCAGAAACCCAAGGAGGGGTCACTATGAGTTGAATAGACTCAATGACAGTGAGTTTGGTTTTTGGTGTATTGATCTACTCAAGAACACCATGCCAGCAACTCTCCATTCTCTCCTGTATCATCAGTTTTTCTTCTTGGTAGTAGTTTTTAAGTTTTAAACTTCAAGTTATAAAAATCACTTATCTGCCCCTATTTCTTTTCCAGCTACCACCCCATTTCTTCGTCAACTAATATTACAATGGTCTTCAAACAAGTGAACTTTGCTCACTGTGTCCAATTTATTTTCAATCATTGTCCTTTGAGCCCTCTCCTCAGGGAGTCAGGGAGATAACTACCAGCAATATTTGACACAATTTTTCACTCTATACTTTTTGAAACACAATTTGCTTTGTGTTTTCATACCCACTAAACAACCCACTGCCATAGAGTTGATTCTGACTTATAGTAACTCCCACTGGGTTTCCAAGGCTGTGAATCTTTACAGTAGATTGTCTCATGGTCCTTCGATGGAGAAGCTGGTGGGTTCGAACTTATGACCTTCTGGTTAGCAGTCAAATGCTGTACCCACTATGCCACCAGAGCTCCTTTCAGAACACTATATTTAAAAAAAAAAAAAACCTCACTGCCGTTGAGTCGATTTGATTCATTGTGATCCCTCCTTGGCTTTCTGACACAGTATCTCTACAGAAGTATATTGCCCAATCTTCTTTCTGAGAAGTAGCTGGTAGGTTTGAACCACCAGCCTTCTGGCTAGCAGTCAAATGCCTTAGGCACTGTGCCACCAGAGCTCCCCATTCTGGACACCATAGTCCCTAGCTTTTCTCCTACTTTTGTAACTGCACCTTTTTAGTCTCTTGCTGATTTTTCCTAATTCCCCTGACCTCTATATGTTAGATGTGCTCTAAGAGATATTTAGTCCTTGGGCCTCTCTTCTTTTATCCATGCTTACTCACTAGGTTATTGTACCAGTCTTACAACTTTAAATAACATTTGTATGACTTCCAAATATATAGAATCAGACATGACCTCCCAGACTGCACTTGAATGTCTATTAAACAATTGCAAGGGCAAATACAAATGAAAAATAAATAGGTAAATTCCTCTGGTGAAAATAGGGGAAGGAGCTTCCCTCCTCCACTTTAGATATACTTTGTTGTTGTTAGGTTACAACTCATAGAGACCCTATGTACAGCAGAACGAAACACTACCTGGTCCTACACAATCCTCACAATCATTACTATGCTTGACCAAATTGTTGCAGCCACTGTGTCAATCCATCTCATTAAGGGTCTTCCTCTTTTTGCTGAGCCTCTACTTATCCAGCATAATGTCTTTTTTGACTGTTAACCGGAAGGTTAGTGTGGTTCAAACCTTCCAATCACTCTGTGGAAGGAAGATTGGACAATCTACTTCCCTAAAAATTTAGCACCTTGGAAACCCAAAATGGGTCACTGTGAGTCAGAATCAACTCAATGGCAGTAAGATTTTTCTTTTCTTTCTTTCTTATTTTTTTTTTTTAATGCCTTTCTCTAGAGACTATTCTCTCCTGATAACATGTCCAAAGTATTTGAGATGAAGTCTCACCATCCCCACTCCTAAGGAATTTACTTCGAATAATTCTTAATTGTAAACTCTTTATCTTTCTAAAAAGTATGTAAATGTCGCTTCAGGTAATTCCCCTCTGCCTTCCTGTTTTTCCAAGGAGATTAACATGGACTGAGGGGGTGCAGCTCTATCTCCAAGCCAGGAGGATTAGAACATCAATAACTATAGAGCTCTGGTGGTGCAGTGGTTAAAGCATTCAGCTGCTAACCAAAAGGTCAGTGGTTTGAATGCCCCAGCCTTTCCAAGGGAGAAAATGAGGTACTCTGCTTCTGTAAAGATTTGTTGTTGTTGTTATTATTATGTGCCATTGAGTTAGACCCAACTCATAGCTATCCCTCCTTGGGTTTCCAAGGCAGTATCACTATGGAAGTAGATTGCCCCATCTTCCTTCTGAGGAGTAGCTGGTGGGTTTGAACCACCAGTAAAGATTTAGAGCCTTGGAAACACTGTGGGACAGTTCTTCTCTCTCCTACAGGATCACTGTGGGTCTGAATCAACTCAATGGCAGTGTGTTGGGTTTAGTTTGTAATGATTGTTCACCTTTGCCTGTATAATAGTTTAGTTTTCTGCCTTTCCAATTTCTTTAGTGGATTGCCTATGATATATTACAGTCTTGTTTAATGCTTATTCAATAATAAAACTTTTATTTCTCTTCTATTTTTGTGGAGAGGTTGTCTGGATTGGGAATACATTTTATTTTTAGTAACTGTTCTCCAATACAATTCAAACGGAACATGCACATAACTGAGCTCTTGATATCAATCTAGCTTTGCCCACCCTGCCACCCTCTCACTAGCTAATAAAAGCATTTTAGTAATCTATCTAATTTCTTTCTCCAATTGCTCCAACGAAAAATGTAGGTGTTAGCTTTGACCTTTCTCTGATTCCTCAGATGTAATAGGTCAGCAAATCTTACTGGCTCCTGTCTTCAAAACTTACCTAGAATTTAACCACTTTTCATCCTCCCCACCACCTATTTCTATCCAGAGTCTGGTCTAAGCCACCATTCCTCTCCTTTGGGATCTGGCGGTGCACACCTGCAGAAGGCTGAAGTGGAAGGCTGACAGGGCCACTCGTTGAAAATTGCAGAATTTTAACAGACTAACAGGCATGATCAAAATAGACCTTAATCATAGTGACTAACTTGCTATCTTTCCCTCTGTTTTGTTTTCACAGATGCTGAGGTTTTAGGTTTGTTATTTTCAATTATACATTCTTAGGGTTGTTATTTTCCATTACACCTTCTCTTATGCATAACCCTCTCCCATGACTGGTTTTGGCTGAAGATCAGAGTCCATGGAATGAATGACCCTGGGAAGAGGGACACCAAGTCAGGAGTAATCACAGAAGAAGGAGAACAAAGCCATTTTGGGCAGTCCAGAGGATTTTTGACCCTCTTCCATTTCCCTATTTAATCATATTTATCCTTTTGCCCAAGAGACAGACATTTCAGGGAAGTGATTCTCTGTCTCCTTGGGTGTCAATACTCAATAAATCCTTTAGCTGCCCCACTTCAACCTGTTGTGTTCATTGACTTTACATGACAGGGGGTAAGGAGCTTGTTCCTACCACACGCCTGACTAGTCTTTATCCTTAGCCCATTCCCCCTTGCCTACAGGTTGTTCTCATAACAGCAGCCAGAGTGGTCCTGTAATCAGATCATATCTCCTCCCTTCAGCTCAAAATTCTCCAATGGCTTCCTTTCTCAGACACATTGTTTTAGGGGAAAAGAGACCCTAAATTCAAACAGGTTTAATAGAGGGGTTGTTATGAGTCGGGTTCAACTCGATGGCAGTGTGTTTGGTTTGTTTTTTGGTTTTGAACAGAACAAAAACAAACAAAATCATCCTAGATGAGGGAAACCATCGGCATGAGAAAGCTGAATGGAGTCCACTGAGTCATGGCCATGTGGCTAATTATGTATGGCTTTAAATCATCATAAAATCATGATTGGTGGTAGATAGATTTGTCACTGTTACGGAACTACAGAAGCAGGGAAAAGACCGTGATTGGGATACATATATAATTGAAGATAGAAAAGGGTTACAGGATTGGTTCTGGGCCTTGACTACCTGGCTAGGTGTGGTCCAGATAGGTTGTGACTCATAACCATGCAGCTTAAGTCTCAGCCACAAAGTGGCTACTAAACAATACCAAGACCCCAAAATTTAATTTCCATTAGAAAAGGACACTGGCAGGCGAGTTCCCTAGTTCTTTGTAAGTATAATCTTTCAACCACACTCTTCCTGAAGGCAAGTTGTCTCTCCTTAAGTTTGTCCCAGAACTTGTCTGTGCATAGCCACAATGCTGGTTTATGGTCACAAAGAACCCAAATGGCATCTGAAACTTATGTCAAGCTTCAAAATGGAGTTAGGGCTTCCACTGTAGATCACACACTTCCACAACCCCAAGTGCTTTAGAATTTAAGCTCCCATATAATATGAAGAGCTGAATTTGTAATGGTGGTCTACAACTCCCTCATAAACTGTTCCTCCTTCCCTTTGTTATCTTTCAGACAATATCTCCTAGTTAGTCGACCTCTCTCCTTCCCTCTCCCTCTCTCTTTGTCACTCTCTCCCTCTCCTCTCTCCCTCCCTTCATCTTCCATCTTCTGGTCACACTGGCATCCTTCTTGTTTCTTAAACATGTTAGGGATCCTTCTGCCTGTAGTTCTTCAAAGTTGCTGTACCCTCCCCACTAGAATGTTTTCTTCCCGGGTATATCTTTCTCACTTTCATCAGGATTTTACTCAAAAGTCGCCTTCTCAATGAGACATTTTCTGGCCACTATATCTAAAATCTTAACCTTTCCCTTATAATTACTTAAAACTCACTTGTTATATTTTTACTTTTGAATCTTCAGTACTTTCACTCTCTGAGTGAAGTATTTTGCTTATTTACCTTGTTTATTATATATCTTTTCCCTTAGAATTTGAGTTTCCTAGGAGACAGAGACTGTACCTAAGAAAGTGCCTGAAACATAGCAATTAATAAATAAATATTTAGTTAGCATATGGATTAATTCAGATTTCTTCCAAAGGAAGTCTCTTGAGAGAATAATATGTATGTATATGCTGTAATCCTAAATGGCTATCAGATGATATCTACTTAGGCAGAGTTAGAAACTGACACAAATCAAACAAAGTAAGAGCACAACTCAAGAGCAGCAAAGAGAATGGGAAAGTGGTAGCTGCATCAAATTTCATAGACAAAGGATCTGGTGAAGGACATCATACACAAGAGTATTCATGGCAATGAAGCTTGACTACTTTTTCTCTTTGGGGCTTCAAGGCTTTCCTTGTAAGGGCTGATCCTCTCTAGACCTAGCAGAGTGTTGATTTCATGAAATAAATAAATAAATAAATAATAAGATAAATGTTCAGCTTGGGGTGAGAAATAATCTTACTAATCCTCTTATAGGTCCTATTTCTATCCAAAGCCAGCCCTAGGAGCATTTAGGCTGGAGGTCTTCCAACAATTTAATCTTCAATGCAAAGTAAGAGAAGTTTAGAATAGCTTTTGACCTACAGGCAGGCTTTGCTAGTTTCATAAGATGTATTTTTAGAGTTTATGAGAACCCTCTAGGAGTTTATGAGACAGTGCATGTGAATGAATATCTCACTTCACCTTATCCCTCTAGTTTTAATAGGTATCTCCTTGCTGGGGATCAGTGACTCAGCTTACTAAAAGTTAAATTATTAGTCAGCTTGGGGAAATTTTAAAAAGCAGTGGAGAAATACTGAAAAGCATGTTAGAGAAAGGAAGATGTTGAGGAAAAGTTAATAGCAAAGCCTACTCCCAACACAGAAATCTTCTCCACAAAAAATAGAAAAGAAAGAAAAGTTTTATTACTGAATAAACATTACCAAAATGTGATGAATCACAGGCAATCTGCTAAAAAGGTTATAAAGACAGAAAGAAATCTTTACTATTATGTAGATAAAGGAGTACAATGACTACTTTCATGTTTTAAAGGTAATTATTCTAATCCTTCTAGCCCAGAAATAAGGTTGGCCACCTGAGTTTATGCTAATCTCCTTCCAGGAATAACTGAAAGGTAGAGGAGAATTACCTGAATTCACATTTACATACATTTTAGAAAGACAAAGAATTTACAAATTAAAGTAAAATCCAGAGAAAGTAAGGGAGAAGGGGAGCTATTGTCCATTTTCACCTAAGGAATTTACTTGTTTATTTTTCATTTTCACTTATCCTTACAAACCATGCCATGGAGCGGACTCCAACTCCTAGAAACCCTAAAGGAACACAGTAGAAATGCCCCATAGGATTTCCAAGGCTGGAAATCTTTATGGAAGGAGACTGCCTCATCTTTCTTCCATGGAGCAGCTGATGGGTTTGAACCACTGACCTTTTGGTTAGCAGCTGAATGCTTTAACCACTGCACCACCAGAACACCTTTGTCATTACAAAGACACTTCCCAACCATTTTTATAGGCAAGACTTTAATCTAGGATAGAAATCTAATGTTTATGTGTTGGATCATCAACACATTGAAAGAGAGATGGATCCTATTTTAGACTTCCATTTGCTGTGACAGTGTGGACATTGTGCCGTTTTCATCACTGGTTCATAACTGACCTATCTCTTCCTCCTCTCCCAGTACTCTTTCTCTTGCTTTAAATGCAAGAGAACTGTTTTCTGTTCTCATCTAAATGACCCCAGGTGGTGCAGTGGTTAAAGTACTCAGCTGCTCATTGAAATGTTGGTAGTTGCCCTCCAATCACTCTGTAAGGCAGATGTGGCAGTGTGCTTTTGAAAAGATTATAGCTTTGGAAATTATGGGGCAATCCTACTCTATCATATAGGATGGCTGTGAGTAAGAATCAACTGAAAGGTCATGGGTTTGGTTTATGGGTTCAAGTTTGGTTTCATCTACGTAGTATGTGTATATATCCCCCTTTGCAAAGTTACAATCTCCTTTGGGAGTGAAATCATACCCCAGAATTCCTTGTGAATTCTGAAGTGCAATACTTCCCACAGAGAACATGCAGCCATCTCCCCAGGGATGAATGATTTGCTTTTGTTTCCATTTCCCTGGTAAGAGACTCAGGATTTCAACTCTATTGTCACCTTACACATAGGTAACACACTGCCATCGAGTCGGATCCGACTCATAGCGACCCCTCCTTGGGTTTCCCAGGCAGTATCACTACGGAAGTAGATTGCCCAACCTTCCTTCCAAGGAGTGGCTGGTAGGTTTGAACCGCCAGCCTTCTGGTTAGCAATCAAATGCCCTAGGCACTACGCTACCAGAGCTCCTTACATACAAGGTGGTTTGGACTTAATAGACATCCTTCATTTTTGTATAACTCACTTTATCTTTCAAGTACCTTTCAAAAGCTCTTGAAAAAATATATTTCCAATGTCACATTGTGTGCTTGCCTTGCAGGAAAATCAGTTGTCATTACTGATCCTTTGAGGGTACGGGTGGGGTCTGGGGGTGAAAGGAAATAATTCTTTATCTAAGTTAGAAATTCGGATTCTTGTTTTCTTCATTATTTAACACATTTACCCTGCCCCCCCCCACACACACACACACATGCTCAAAAAAAGGCTGAGTAGTTTTGTTTAGGAAAAAAAAAATCAAAACCCACTGCCATTGAGCTGATTCCAACTCATAGTGGCTTCATCTCTCTCCCAAGGAACAACGGGTGGGTTCAAACCACCAACCTTTTGGTTAGCAGCCAAATGCTTTAACCACTACACCACCTGAGCTCATCTTCTTTAGAAAGGTAAAAATTAAATTATTGGTTTAATTTAAAATAGAGTTTCAGTTTAGGTCTTAAGTCACCCTATTCAGCTATGCCCACACATCAATTTTTTTTCCGAAGGTTCACCCCACACCCTTCTCCACAAAAAATAATTCAAGAATTGTTAAAGGACCCAAGCAATTGGAACAATCCTTGGTACTTTCCAAAATTGTTATTGTTGTTGTTAAAATAGACATGGAAAAAGAAGGCTCTTTCTTTACTGATAGCAAAGCTGTAAACATGTAAACTTAGAGCTGCAAAAGTTATTCATCACCTCATGGATACTCATAAGTAAAGAGAGAAACAGGGACAAGAAGTGGAGAGAGGGAGCCTGACAGAGCTTGAGCATCTAAATGGTCCTTAATTCTAGTTCTTTCTAAGACTAGTTCAACATTCTTCTATGTTGATTATATTAGTCATTTATATTAGTCAATATTTCCAAATCTTTGCTTCATTTTCCAAGATACACGTATTAAATAAAATAAAAATTGGGTTCATGTGGTTCACAAAATGGCCTCAGTCGTCTGGCCGACAACTCCTCTAAGACTTATCTTTACTGCAACTTAAGCCCTAGCTTTCCTGGAAATCAGGCCACCCTTGTTGACCTTTCAATAATAATTGTTTAAGCTAACTAGAAATAAGTTTCTTTGCTTTTGCATTATGTCTAACAAAAAGCCAGTGCCTGTTGATACTCAGCAGGGTACCTTGCCTCATGTTCTTTGGTGCTATCTGATTCATGAATGTTCTGCCCAAATAAACCTCATCTAATAGATTAACTTGATAGTTGACTCAGTTTCTT
Organism: Orycteropus afer afer; assembly: GCF_000298275.1. Taxonomy (NCBI): domain Eukaryota; kingdom Metazoa; phylum Chordata; class Mammalia; order Tubulidentata; family Orycteropodidae; genus Orycteropus; species Orycteropus afer. The sequence continues at coordinate 717,169 of NW_006921706.1, forward strand.
TCGAAACGTACAACATCTCATTTAACCCTCATAATCCTATGCCCCAGTTTTGCAAATGAAGAAACAGCAACTTTAAAAGGTTAAATAACTTTCCTCAAGGTCATGCAGCTAGTAAATTGCAAGCCAGTTCCAATTTGCAGAACCTGTGCTCTTAACTGCTAGTTCATCCGGTGGGATTCTTAATCATGCTAGGCTTTTATCTTCAAGGTCAATTTTATTGACTTTTTTTTTTTTACCTCAAGAGGATCAAATGAGATAACCTAAGGAAAGTCACTTTGACTACTGCAAAATTCTATAAACAAAAGCATTTTCCCACTGGTTTACTGCTGATGCCTGCTGGAGGCTATCTTGCATAAAACTTACTCTACATTGTATATTGGGCTTGTTAAATTGTTTGTGATTCTTCCATTGACACCTTTCTTCCCTGTTTTAACCTGTGGCTTAATGTTTTTACACTGGACATTAAAAACTTCGATAAGGTGATAAATGATTACAATGCAAATTTAAACTTTAAAACAGAGACCAAAAAATATATCAAACCCACTGCCCTCCAGTTGTTTCCAACTCATAGTGACTTCTCCTTGGGTTTTGACGTGGTATCTCTATGGAAGTAGATTGCCCAATCTTCCTTCTGAGGAGTGTCTGGTGGGTTTGAACCTGAAGCCTTCTGGTTAGCGGTCAAAAATCAGGTCAACTATATTTTAAACCTCTGTACTTAACATAAAGAGATAAGAGCAACAGGGTGGGCTTCAGAATTAATTTTCTAGAAAATAAATGACAGCTCCCGTCATTCTCAGAAAAAAGAAAAACACCAAAACTGCATCAAAGAAGAATGTAAAAAAAATAATGTTTTATATGCTACATGTACAAAGAAAGATCACATATCTGTCAAATGCTTAATCAATTAAAGAAAACTATTTTATAACATTCATTGAACCCTTGTCTGTTCAACCCAAAAAGGCAGATGATTCACTAGAGCTTCAGCAGTTATTTTTAAGGCAGCAAAATATTACCTTTGTGTTACACTCTGGGGAAACAAAATGTAGTTATCTCACATAGAAGCCTCTGACTGAATCAGAAATGATATACAAATTGCCTGAACCATGGATTTATTTAAATTATGTTGTGTGCCCAGTTCATCATATTCTCTCTCAAAGAAACAGAAAGGAATGCTGGTATTTAAAACCACTGAGTTTTATCAGAAATTTTAGGATATTTCTCTTCAAACAATAAGTAGTGATTATGAGTAATGTATGAGCATGTGAAAAATGAAGTTGTCCCAAAGTAGCATAAAATAAGCACAGCTAAACATTGCCCCTTGTTGTAATAGTCTTTATGCTTCTAAGTATCTCTTATCTGTAAAATCCAAGATGGTGTAATGAAATCCTCTTTTTCTCTCTCAGCCAAGAACAAGTTAAAGCTGACCTCAGATGGCCATAACACAGTTTCTAAAGAAGGGAATTCAATGCCTTCAGTTCTTCTGGAAAGCTGATAACTTTTCAAAGCAGACAGCAGAGAATCTGGCCCAGGCTGCTTTCCCTTTGAGTTTCATGAAAAGCTGTTGCCAGGTTAGATGGAACTACCCATGGTAAGAAAGTAGGGCAGTATTCTCCAATGAGAGGCTAGAATTAGAGGAAACCTGCTGTGTGCAAATAATAAAAACCCTTATTTTAATTGCACTTTTGTTTATTTATACATTTTTTTCAGGGTTTAAAGTACATCTTGGTAATGAGTGTAAGAGGTTATCTTACATTATCAACTGCTATTCTTTGTCATAATGAAATAAATGTTTCCAATGAAAACTTTTTTAAAAAACTTCAAATAAGGTAGGTCAAATTTTCTTCCTTCTTCATTTTGGGTAACTCACAAACTCTAATTTTAGTAATAATTAAAGGTAAGGCAAATGTCTTTTATTTCTACAACATCCTTAGCTGAGAATTCTGGGATGTTACTCACAGAAGGACATCCCCAGAAACCACCAGCCAATGTTTCAAGATAGCATCTGCCTGGCCAAGCATACAAAGCTGGCTCTTCAGAACACACAACCACCTTTGCTGCCTCTGCATCTGACATCCAAAGCATATAGACCTCCTCTTGGTCAATAATAGAGAATACCTGAATTTTAGAAACTTACTAGCTTTTGACAAAAGCTACTGAGCCATAGCTTCTGTCACTACCTCAGCTAAGAATACATATATTCAAGAAAGATTTTGAGACAAGTTATTCAAATTATTCAACATCAGTGGTTCTCAAAATTTGATGCCCAAAATACATTCTCTGTCTCTCTCTCACACACACACATACATACACACAAATCCCTGGAAGTCACATTGAAAAGGTACATTTCTGAAGTCCCATTAATTAGGTACCTATTTTCAACATGTTTCCCAAATGATATTGTTGAGGCTCACCCATTGAGAAGCACTGTTAAAATCCTTAAGCTTCACTCATTTACCAAAAAGTGTCACAAAATAACTCTGCATATGGACTAATTATTCTAATTTCCCACAGAAATAGATTCAGAGAACTATAATTTAATTTTCTTTCCTGATTTTTGTTAAAGATTTCTATATGAATTGTTTACATGAAGAACCATTCCACATTCTGTGAAATTTAGATTGACGACACTATCCAATTTTGTTCACTGTTCCCTTTATAATGACTAATGTATTTCTCATGGCACTCAGTGTCATCAAAAAATTATTTTTTCCCAATACTCTTCTAATACAAAAAAAAAAAAAACCTCACTGCCATCGAGTCGATCCGACTCATACCATACCTCTTTGGGCTTCTGAGGCAGTATCACTATGGAACTGGATTGCCCAGCCTTCCTTCCCAGGCGTGGCTGGTGGGTTTGAACCACCAGCCTTCTGGTTAGCAGTCAAGTGCCTTAGGCGCTATGCCACCAGAGCTCTTACTCTTCTAATAAGACCTTATATTTCAGGTCTTGGTTAGCCGAAAACTCCGAGAGAAGCTTTGTTCTCAGTCATAGTAAGTCCCTTTGATTCCTTTGATTTTTTATTAATATTTTAGTCTGTCTTTAATCATAATATGTACATTTCTTTTTGAAAGAAATGACCCACGTATTTGTATGCATATTCAATACCACAAATTCAAGAGGTATAAGTACAAAGTCAAGACAGCTTGCCTAGGTACAGTAGTACTATTTTTATACACACATATATAAATAAATACATTTTGGAACTCTAAGTCTGATAATGCCCATTATTATGTTGTTCTATTCAACTCTAATAATATGCTGTTTTGTTCATTATGTCAGACAATGTCTTCTATATCCCTCTACATAGTTTAGGGAGCTCTGGTATCTCAGTGGTTAAAACATTTGGCTGCTAGTCAAAAAGTTTGCCTGTTCAAACCTACTAGCCACTCTGTGGAGAAGGATTAGACAATCTGCTTCTGTATAGATTTATAGCCTTGGAAATTTCTGGGGCTGTTCTACTCTGTCTTACAGGGTCACTATGAGTCTGAATTGATTTGATTTTGAGTGGGTTTGTGCAGTGTAGTAAATTACTTTGTGTGGCTTTTCTACCCATAAGTCTTTGTAAACTCCAAGGTGGGATTTGCTATGAGCAACTGAGGAGCTCCTGATTGCTGAAGTTGTCCACCTGGAGTATTTCTGTTGGGAG
>NW_006921706.1:723641-733018 GCF_000298275.1 Orycteropus afer afer
ACATTATCCATGAAGAAAGCAAGAGATCACTAAAAAGACAAGAAAAGAAGAGAAGACCAAAGTGGATGACAGAAGAGACTCTGAACAATACAATAAAGGACACTTGACAATAAGATGTAGAATTTTAAATTTCCAAAAAGATGTTCTATGTCAGTAAATCATATGATGATCCCTTTGTTTTTCATCAAAAATCAATTTGGAAACAATCAGCCCTAGGACATGATGGATCTCGAGACTAGAAGAATCAGGTGGTGCCTGGCTATCAATGCCAAACACTCTGGAAGCGATCAAAACTAGAGATCAAAACTGTATAGAGTGGGAGGAAAAACATGGAACACATTTCAAAAACACAATAATGACCAGAATTACTGGTGGAATGAAGTCTGATGGGACCCCCAAGACTACGGTCCTGGGATACACTGCAGGCCTGGGATAAAACTCACTCTCAAGGGTTGGCTCTCAGCTCAAAAGTAATAAGACTTACATGCAGAACATTCAAAGCAGCATGATGTAACCACCTACTTTACAGAAATACATCTGTTTGAGCAATCGACCATGGGGCACCAGAGGGGCAACATTCACTTGGAGGAAAAGCTGGAGAGACAGTTGGGCATAAGTAAGAAGGGCACAGAGATGGGGGCAGGCATCACTGGGAATGGAGAAGAGGAGAGTGGGAAAGGGTTAGGCATGGTAATCGGGGAGTGAAACCAAATGTACATGAACTGTTGAATGTGAAACAAATTTTGCTTTGTAAATTTGGACTTAAACTACATTAAAAAAAATTCTCTAATGAGAAAAATATAATTTATATTTGATAACCCTATTTGTACTTCTCTCTATTCAAAGCAAGGGGCGTGATAAGTTACTACTTTTCACCTGGACTGTGTCATTTTATAACATATCTTCCTACACCAAAACCTTTTACATACCACTATCAGATTAATCAGGAGCTCTGGTAGCATAGTGCCTAAATCACTTGACTGCTAATCAGAAGGCTGGCAGTTCAAACCTACCAGCCACTCCTCAGAAGGAAGATGGGGCAATCTACTTCCGTAGTGATACTGCCTCGGAAACCCAAGGAGAGTTTGCTATGAGTCAGGTCTAACTCAACGGCATGTAACAACAGCAACAACATCAGATTAATCTTCCTAGAGACTAATTCCAATAAAATTTAAATAATTTAACCTGGCATCCAAAACCTTGTATGGTCTCAATACAACTTGTCTTACAAAGTCAATTTCCCACTATGCCCACCTCCATAAACATTCCATTCCAGCTAGACTCACTTTCCAATATACTTTGCATTTGCTTTCTCACTCCCAGGTAGAATGTTATCTAGTAGGCTTTTACACACTTAAATCCTACTCATCCTTAAAGTCATTAAGATGCCTTGCAAGACATTTCAAACAAAATTATTGTCTTTTTGCTCTATACATCTCATGACACCTTCTTTACTTTTCCTTAGCACTTAACATTTTTCATTACCATTATGAGAGTAAAGGTCATCTTTCCCTGACAAGACAGAAAACGGGATTTGTAACTGATTTGTTTATTATTACCAGAAGACAAATCCAAATCCTTCTGTACCATTCAGTGGGGAGGCATTCAGTCGTTTGTAGAATGAATCGAACAAATTGCTTCATTTTCAAGAAAGGATTCAGTAACTGATTTATCTGAGCAATACTGTATGCGTTTAGGATAAGGAAGAACCTGAATACCATTGAGTAGTGAACACTGTTAGTGTTCAGTGGGCAAAGATCACGGATTCAGGATAGTAGCAAGTATGCAGGTCCCCCTTGTCTCATCCCATTTGGTGGCACACACAGCTATCTCACAAGCATACATCTGACTTTGGAAGACAGATGTCTCCCAAATGTATTGAACTGTATATTGTACATGTTACATTGTTGCTCTAACCTCTACCTTCCAACTTGTATCCCTCCATTATGTACCCATCCTGCATTTTGTATCCATCCTGCATCTTGTATACACATTCCATCTTGCCTACACCCTCAATTACGTACCCACTTTGCATCCTATATCCATTATAAATATTGTAAGCACCCTACCTATATCTGCTAGCCTTCCTCATCTTCCATCCTCATTCTTGTATCCACTTTCCATTTTCCTTCATATTTCCAACCTCCATTTTGTCTTCAGCCTCTATCTTGTCTCAACTCTCCATTTTGTCTGCACCCTCAATCGTGTTCCTACCCTCCATCTTTTCTCCAAACTCCATCATGTCTCCATCCTCCATCTTTTGTCTGTCCTCCATTTTGTCTCTTCCCTCCATTTGTATCTCCTATCTCCATCATGTCTCTACTCCCATCTTACCACCCTCAATCTTATGTCTATCCTCCATTTTTAATACATCTTCCATCTTGTCTCCACCTTCCATCTTGTCTTGACCCTCCATTTTCTCTCCCCTTCCATCTGTGTCCCTCCTTCACCTTGTCTATACCTTCCATCTTGCCAGAACCCTCTATCATCTACATTCTCCATCTTGTCTCCACCACCCATCTTATCAAGATGAAGAGATTCTAGTCCATAATAGAATTACAGGAGTCCTTTGTTTGTGTAAATGGTTATCATGCTCAGCTGCTAACAAAAATGTTGGAGGTTTGAGTCCACACAAAGGTACCTTGGAAGAAAGTTCTCGTGATACTAGTTCCAAAAATCAGCCCTTGAAAACTCTGCAGAGCACACTTCTATTCTAGTACACACAAGGTTGCCATGAGTTGATTCAATTTGACTGCAACAGGGACAAAGCTGAAGCATTTGAGGCAACAGATTGAATTCTACAGTCAGAAATTGTGGAAATATTTTGGGTGTATATTTTCATCACAAATTCTTTAAAAGGAAGCTTTTAATCAGTCTAAGAATAATCAGACTTCATTTGGTGTTTTCTTCACAAAATTTGAAACTAATCCATTGGAGTCTCGATTCCTAAAATATTTGATTTTAATATTTTTGTTTATGCCATCTTACATTCCATATAGCAGAATATTTCAATATGATTCTACAATGACACCATTTAACATGACCAACTACAAGATGAAAAACAGAAGAGAATGAAAGAGAGAAATAAGGAAGAACTAAAGATAGAGGATAGGAAGGAAGGAAAGAAGGTATGCATGTGGTGGTATGGACACCCACCATTCATCCCTGTCCATCAACTTTGAACACTATTTCAACCTTTGATATTCTCCAAGTTGTGAGTCCCACTTCCCAAAGTTGAAATAAATACCGAACTTCCAGTGTCTCTGATCAAGCAGAATCAGTACCAAACAGCAAGTTGCAGTCACAGAGATACTTTCATTAGAATAGCTCCATTGTTTGCTTGAGAACCCTGTCTTGCTCTTAACCTTCTCCCAACTGCCATTTATTTGTAGCACAGTGCCTAAGGCACTTGACTGCTAACCAGAAGGCTGGCAGTTGAAACCCACCAGCCACTCCTCGGAAGGAAGGTTGGGCAATCAGTGATAACACCTCGGAAACCCAAAGAGGGGTCGCTATGAGTCCAGCCCGACTCGAGGGCACATAACAACAACAACAACTCCTAGCTACCCCCATTGAGTTTCCACGGTGGTAAATCTTTCAGGACGTAGATTGCCCCATTGTCCTTCCCCGGAGCAGGTGGTGGGATTGAATGGTCAACCTTAGGGTTAGCAGTGAAATGCCTTAGGCATTGAGCCACCAGCTCTCCTTCATAAACTTCAGAGACTCCTCTTCTGTTTAAACCAGGGTGGTGGATTCTATTGATTGGTGGTGGTGGTGGATGGGGTGAGGTGAGAGGGACCTCACTATCACACATGGTTCTCCCATGTATTTTCTTTTGTATAATATTTCTGTATTCCATTCAGTTGAGGCTAAAAGAGGTCTTGTTGTTGTTGTTAGTTGTTATAGGCCGTCGAGTCGCCCCGACTCATAACGACCCCTCCTTGGGTTTCCGAGGCAGTATCACTACGGAAGTAGGATTGCCCAACTTTCCTTCTGAGGAAGAGGTCTTAGCACACACAATTATCTGAGCTCTCATTGCAGCATAGTATTGCTTGGCTTACATATTACACACTCACAATGCATAGTTTCCCAGCCACTGCAAATTCTAACGTGATATGTCAGTCTTTTTCATAGTATCTCATGCTGGGATAAGCACTCAACGAATGGATTCAAAAGACCAGATGGGTTTTAGATCAATAACTATAAATAATTGAAATCTCTTTGCATGGTATTTGATGGGATATTTACACAGTTTGAAGTTTTCATCCCTTCCCAGTATTCCATCCAATTCATCTATACCCAGGGACAAAACAAGAGTGAAATAAAAATATGTAACCAAAACATTTGACATATTCATCACACATGTATACATATGCACATATTGAATATCACATACAACATTATCAATATAATGTTATATGAGCAGCCATTTGAGCAGTTTTGGTGATGTAAGGGGAAATTCAGTCATCAAAGTGAAGAGGAATCCTTTTATTTTCATGATCCTTAATTAGGTGGATTAATGAAATAGCTGTCATATTATGGAAGGCCATCAAAAATTGCTAATTAATCAAAAAGTAAAGCTCCTGAAAGCCTGCATTTTCTATGATTGGCAGTTAGAAAACTGAAGTCTTTTCATTTCTAATTATACTCTTGTCAAATTAATTCAAGGATGCTATAGTCTGTTTTTTACCATATAGCAGTTACACACAATCACTAACATTGAGAAAGCACTAGAGTCAGGAGCATCAGTCAAAATCAAGGCCCTTCTCAGTGAACTTGGGACAACTATTCACCCCAACCTCAGTTTTTCTGTATTGTGGACAGTGGGGGTCAATTAGCAGCTTGTAAAGGACACTGAAAAAAGAACCCGGCTAAGCAGAATCATAAGACTGTGGATTTAGTACTCCAGAATCAATCAGCTGGAAAGATCGTTTAAAAAGCCAAAGTCATTGCAATAATACAAAGCATGTTGCTAATCCCTGGACTTTGCTTTTAAAATGTAAAGCTATATTCCTTTCACTTATTATATTTCACCAAAAAAAAAAGGACAAAATTTACATAACCTCTCAATTTTTAAATATTTGAACTAATAGAAACACGTATGTTGGTGATTCTGTAGACTGCAATTCAAAAATATCTTTTGAGTGTTGTTGTTGTTGTTAGGTGCCACCAAGTCAACTCCATCTCATAGTGGCTCTATGTACAACAGAACAAAACACTGCCTGGTCCTGTGCCATCCTCACAATCCATGCTATACTTGAGTCCATCATTGCTGCCATTGTGTCAATTCATCTTCCCCTCTTTCGCTGATCCTCTACTTTACCAAGCACGATATCCTTCTCCAGGGAATGGTCCTTCTGACAACATGATCAAAGTAAGTGAAACAAAGTCTGGGTATTCTTACTTCCAAGGAGCATTTTGGCTGCTCTTCTTCCAGGACAGATTTGTTAGTTTTCCTGGCAGTCCATCGTATTTCAGTATTCTTCACCAACATCATTCTGGTGGTTAAGTTGTGTGTCAACTTGGCTGGGCCTGTTTTTGAGTGGCTGGGCAGCTGGATGTAGTTATTCCCCATGATGACACTGGTAATAAACTCCATGGTGGAATCTACTGGAACAGCTGAGTAGCTGTCTTAGGGATGTGGTCTTCTTCCAATATATAAGAAGAAGCATTGAGAAAAGTCTCTGGGGCTTTTGGGCACTCTTAGATCCTGTATGTAGCCCAGTCTTCATCTCAATGGTCTGCCATGTTGTTTGCCAATCTTGGGATTGTTAATGAACTTGAATTAGAGGCCTGCCATACTGCTCAATAATCTTGGCACTGTGCCATTTTGTTTGTCAACCTTGGGTTTGTCAGCCTCAACAGCCAGTAGCTGCCTGAGTTAAGAGAAGCCTCTTGCTTCAGTGGGCTGGGACCAAGAGGCAGAGCTGAAGCTCAAGGTTGAGGGACCTTCGCTCAACCCATAGATCTTGGCACTTTGAACTCAGACTTCTAGACTCCTAAAGTTTAAGAGAAAAAAATCTGTTTGATAAACCACCCATTTATGTTATCTTCTGTTAGAGCAGCACTAGGTAACCAAAACAACCATAATTCATTGCATCAACTCTTCTTTGGTGTTCCTTATTCATTGTCCAGCTTTCACGTGCATATGAGATTGAAAATGCCATGGCTTGGGTTACATACACCTTGATATCTTTGCCTCCTAACACTTTAAAGAGGTCTTTTGCAGCATATTTGCCCAATGCAATATGATGTCTGATTTTTTGACTGCTACTTCCATGGGTGTTGATTGTGGATCCAAATGAAATGAAATCCCTGACAGCTTCAATCTTTTGTCCATTTATCATGATGTTGCTTATTGATCCATTTGTATGGATTTTTATTTTCTTTATATTGAGAGGTAGTCCATACTGAAGTCTTTTCTCTTCAGCAGTAAGTACTTCAAGTCATCTTTATTTTCAGCAAGCAAAGTTGTGTCACCTGCATATCACAGGATGCTAATAAGTCTTCCTCAATCCTGATGTAACATTCTTCTTCATATAGTCCAGCTTCTTGTATTATTTGCTCAGCTTACAGATCGAATAATGGTAAATGCTGTCTGTTTGAATAATTTGTTTCAGAAGGATCAGTGCAAGGTTTGTCCCTATGAAGCAGAGATAAAAGATGTCCCAAATGTCCAGTTTTTCCAAACTGCTGTACCACTCCATCAGCTCTAATATCAACTCCTCCTCCCCACAGTACTCTCCTTCTGTCTTGGACTTCTGTATTTCACTGTAAAGTGTCACAGAACTCATAAACTGCTAAGGAAATGGCTCATGCAATGATGGAGGCTGGAAGCCTGGCAAGTCCCAAATCTGTGTGTCAGGCATTGGTCTGGCTGACTCTCCTCACTCATGTGGTTGCAGGGGCTGGCAAACCCAAATTGACAGGTCAGAGGACTAGCTGCTGTCTCAAGTCTAGGGGTGAGATGATGACAAGCCAAATGCAAGATTCAGGGCAAGAGAGAGTGAACTTTTCCAGTATATTCACATATATCCTCTCAAGAGGAGCTCTGGTGGCTCCAGAAGACTGGCGGTGCAAACCCATCAGCTACTCCTTGGAAGGAAGATGGGCAACCTACTTCCATAGACGTACTGCCTCGAAACCCAAGGAGTGGGTGCTATGAGTCGGAAGTGACTCCAGGGTAGTGAATTTGGTGTTTGTTTGGTTTTAGTATACCCTCAAGGAAAGTAAGGGTGGTGACTTAAGTCATACCCTCTAGCAAGGTGAGACTCAAGATATATCCCACCCTAAACAGATATCCAAAAAAAAAAAAAAAACCCAAATTCATTCCACTGAGTCAATTCCAACTCTTAGAGACCCCCACTGGGTTTCCAAGGCTGTAAATTTTTACAGAAGAGGAGTGGCTAGTGGGTTTGAGCCACTGTCTGTGAGCAGTCAAATGATATACCCACTACACCACCAGAGCTTCTTTAAATAGTCATAGAGACTGGATTTACAATACATCACAAAGAGGTGGACTATGGCTAAAAGACCCATATTAAGCAATTCACTGCACAGCACTGTCTTTTTTTTTTTTTTTAATCTCAAATGTTTGATTGTTCTAAGGAGTGCATGCATCCCTAGTTCACCTTATAGATCTAATTATTGTTTGGCTGAAAGTTGAGACATGGGTGTAAGTTCAACTCCAGGGTTGAAGGGTGACTAAGCGCCACAGTCTAGAAGATTCCACCAGTTGCTATCAGACAAGTGAGTCTGGCCTTTTTTATAATTTTGAGTTTTGTTCCACATTTTGTTCTCACTTTATCTAGGACCTTCTACTGTGATTCCTTTCAAAGTGGTCAGCAGTGGTAGCCAAGCACCTTTTTAGTCCTCTGGTCTCAGGGTCGTGGAGGCTTGGGTCCCAATGGTCCATTAGTCCTTTGGATCAATTGTGTCCTTGCATGTTTGATTTTCTTCACCATTCCTTTATTTTCTTTACTCTTTTTTTTTTTTTTTTTGCACTGGGCAAGGAGAGCCCAATAGTTTCACCTTAGATGGTTGCCATCAGCTATTAAGATACCAGTTGCTATGCACCAAAGTAAGATGTAGAACACTTTCTCTTTCTTTGTGGACTATGTTGTGCCAATTGACCTCGATGACCTGAGATTATGAACCTGTGCCCCTATACCCGGTTACTCATTCCATTAAAGTGTTTGGTTATAGCTAATAAATTTTCATAATTTGTACTCCGTATGCTCTGCTATATTTGTTGAAATATTTGCAGCATATGTAAATACACATGTAAAAATATTCTGTGTCAAACTAAGTCTATTTGTTTGTATAATCCCATCCACCTCCACACATACATTCAGCTTGAGTGTCTATGAATCCACTCATAAATTATTATTACTGTTATTGCAGGATTGTGTATGTAATAGTATTTACTTCTGTTGCATTTAACTCTTGTGCTCCTCCCAGTGTCTTCCTTTGCCTTGATCATTTTGTGTTGATCTCTCCCTTATTGTATATTGCCTTCTCCTTTGTTGTTCAGAATCGAATTGATGGCAGTGGGTTTGGTCACCACGTTGGTGATTTACCCTCCCTCCTCTCCCATCCCTGGTAAACATTAAAGAATGTTTCTTTCTGTGTGAAAACATTCTCTTGACTTTTAATATTAATGGCCTCAAATAGTATTTGCCCTTTTGTGATTGACTAATTTCACTCAGCATAATGTTCTCTCCAGGTTCATTCACGTTATGAGGTGTTTCACAGATACATTATTATTCTTTAAAATTGCATAGTATTCCATTTGTGTATGTATCATAATTTGTTTAGCACTCATCTGTTTTGGGATGCTTAGGTCGTTTCCATCTTTTTTGCTGTTGTGAATAATACTGCGATGAACATGGGTGTGCATATATCTGTGTCATGGCTCTTAGTTCTCCAGGATATATACCTAGTAGTGGGATTGCTGGCTCATATGGTATTTCTTTTACCAAATTTTTGAGGGAGTGTCATACTGTTTTCCACAGTGGTTGTACCACTTTACAGTCCCACCAGCAGTCAGAGTATGAGAGTTCCATACACTGCTCTCTGCACTCTCACCAGCATCTTTTACTTTCTGAACTTTGCTACAACAGGTGGGGTAGGATGATATCTTATTGTTGTTTTGATTTGCATCTCTCTAATGGCTAATGCAGAAGGAAGATGGGGCAATCTATTTCCGTAGTGATACTGCCTTGGAAACCCAAGGAGGGGTCACTAGGAGTCAAGTCTGACTCGATGGCACATAACAACAACAATGGCCAATGGGGAGCTCTGGTGGTGTAGTGCCTAAGGCATTTGATTGCTAACCAGAAGGCTGGCGGTTCAAACCCACCAGCCACTACTCGGAA
>NW_006921706.1:741523-762143 GCF_000298275.1 Orycteropus afer afer
AAGATTATCTTCTGTGTCTGTGTTAATTGGTTTCCCTTTTCTTTGTTGAAGAGGGTCTGTGCAATCCTTCTGCCTAGTCCGCCATCTTGCCCCGCCTCTTCCCCTCTGCCCACTTTTAAATTGGATTATTTGCTATTCGTTGTTGAGGTGTTGAAGTTTTCTATAAATTCAGAGATTATTCTCTTTTCCAATATGTCATTGCCAATTTTTTTTCTGACAGTCTTTATGTTATCTTTTTACTCTTTTGGTGAAATCTTTATATGTATATAGTGTTTAATTTCTAGGTGGTACTAGTCACCTAGTTTTTCTTCTGTTATTCATGTGTTTTTATTTATGTTTGTTAGTGTATTTATGCCATGTACTTGGGCCCCTAAAGTTCTCCTTATGTTTTCTTTGATGATCTTTACAGTTTAATGTTTTACATTTAGTCTTTGATCTATCTTCAGTATGTTTTTATATATGGTGTCATATGTGGATCTTGTTTCATTTTTCTGCAAATGGATGCCCAGTTTGCCATTTGTTAAAGAGACTATCTCATCCTCATTTAATGGGCTTTGGTCCTTTGCCAAAATCAGCTGTCCATAGGTGGATGGTTTACTTCTGGGTTCTTAATTCTTTTCCACTGGTGTATGTGACTGTCATTGTATCAGTACCAGGCTGTTTAACTACTATGGTTGTGTAGTAGATTTTGAGATCAAGAAGTTTGAGGTCTCTTACTTTGTTCTTCTTCTTTAGGACTGTTTTGCTTACTCAGAGTCCCTTTCCTTTCCCTGAAAAGTTGGTGATTAGTTTTCCCATCTCTTTAAAGAATGATAATGGAATCTGGATTGCATTATATCTGTATATTGCTTTGAGTAGTATTGACATTTTCACAATGTTAAGTCTTCCTATACATGAACGTGGTATATTTTTCCATTTATGTAGGTCTTTATTGGTTTCTCATAGTAGTGCTTTGTAGTTTTTTGGACAATCATCGTAAATGATATTGCTTTCCTGATTTCCTTTTCAGAGTTCTCTTTGTTAGTGTAAAGGAACCTGATGGATTTTTTTTTATATTGATCTTCTTCCCTACCACTTTTCTGAATACTTCTATAAGTTCTAGCAGCTTTCTTATTGATTATCTGGGATATTCCATGTATAGGATCATACCAAAAAACCAAACCCACTGTCATCAAGTCAATTCTGACTCATAGTGCCCTCCACTGGGTTTCTAAAACTGTAAATATTTATGGAATACATTGCCTCATTTTCCTCCTGCAAAGCAGCTGGTGGGTTTGAACCACTGGCTTTCTGGTTAGCAACCAAATGCCTTACCCAGTATGTCATCACAGCTCCTTGTATAGAATCATATCATCTGCAAATAGAGAGAGTTTTGCTTCTTTGCCAATTTGGATGCCTTTCATTTCCCTTTCTTGTTTTAATTATTCTGGTTAGGACTTCTAATACAATATTGAGTAAGAGTGATAAAAGGCATACTTGTCTGATTCTTGTTAGCAAGGTAAATGTGTACAGTCACTCTCCATTGAGAATATTGCTGACCATTGGCTTTGTGTCAAAAAAAAAAAAAAAAACTTCACTGTCATCAAGTCAACTCTGACTCATAGTGACCTCCATTGGGTTTCCAAAGCTGTAAATCTTTATGGAAGCAGATTGCCTCACCTTTCTTCCATGGAATGGCTGTGGGGTTCAAAGCACTGACTTTTGGTTAGCAGCCAAATGCACTAACCACTACTCCACCAGAGGACCTTTGGTTTTGTGTATATGCCTTTAATTATGTTAAGGAATTTCCTTTCTATTCCTATTTTGTTGCACACTTTTTACCATGAATGAATGCTAAATTTTGTCAATTACTTTTCTGCACAAATTCATGTGCTTTTTTTACTTCATTTTATTTATGTGGTGGATTATATTAATTGTTTTTCTGTTGAACATTCCTTGCATAGATGCTATAAAATCCACATGGCCATGATGTATTATTTTTGATATGTTGTTGGACTCTATTTGCTAGGATTGTTGAGAATTTTTGCATCAACATTCATGAGGGATATTGGCCTATAATTTTCTTTTTTAGTGGTGTCTTTGCCTGGTTTTGGTATTGGGGTAATGTTCAATTCATATAATGAATTTGGGAGAATTCATTTCTTTTCTATGTCCTGGAAAGTTTGAGTAGAATTGATGTTAGTTCTTTTCTGAATGTCTGGTATAATTTGCCAGTGAAGACAAGTTGGGAGATTTGTTTGTTTACCAATATCACCCTTATGAATAACAGTAAAACACTGTCTGATATACTACTGGAAAACTTTATGAATAGCCCTGAAACACTGTCTGACTTGGTGCTGGAAGATGAACCTCTCAGGTTGTAAAGCACTCAAAATATGGCTGAAGAAGAGCTGTCTTCTCAAAGTAGAGTAAACCTCAATGATGTAGATGAAGTAAAGTTTTCAGGACTTCCATTTGCTAATGGGACACAACTCAAAACAGGAAGAAACACCTTCAAACATTAATAATTGGAATGTGGAATGTTCAAAGTACGAATGTAGGAAAATTTGAAGAAAAAAAAACAAACTTACTGCCATCGAGTCAATTCCTACTCATACTGACCTGTTTTGGGTTTCCAAGGCAGTAATCTTTAAGGAAGTAGATTGCCCCATCTTCCTTCCATGGAGCAGCTGGTGAGTTTGAACCACCAATCTTCTGGTTAGTAATCAAATGTCTTAGGCACTGTACCACCAGGACTCCTTATAGGAAAATTAGAAGTTGTCAAAAATGAAATGGAACACATAAAGATCAATATTGTAGACATTAGTGAGCTGAAATGGCCTGAAACTGGCCATTTTGAAAAGGTAATAATGAGATCTACTATGCCAGGAATTACAAATTGAAAAAGAATGACGTAGCATTCATCATCACAAAGAATGTTTCAAGATCTATCCTGAAGTGCAATGGTGTCAGTGATAGAATAATATCCATATGCCTAAAGGGAAGACCCATTAATACCATTATGCAAATCTGTGCACCAACCACTAAAGCCAAAGATGAAGAAAATAATGATTTTTACCAGCTTCTGCAGTCTGAAATTGATCAAACATGCAGTCAAGATATATTGATTATTACTGGTGATTGGAATGAGAAAGTTGAAAACAAAGATGAACCATCAGTAGTTGGAAAATATGGCCTTGGTGAAAGAAATGAAGCCAGAGATTGCATGATAGAATTTTGAAGACCAATGACTTAATGATTGCAAATACTTTTTTTCCCACAACATAAGTGGCAGCTATACATGTGGACCTCCCAGATGCAATACACAGGAATCAGACTGACTACATCTGTAGAAAGAGGCAAGCTCAATATCATTAGTCAAAACAAGGCCAGGAGGTGACTGTGGAATAGACAAATTGCTCATATGCAAATTCAAGTTGAAGGTGAAGACAAGTAAAACAAGTCCATGAAAGCCAAAAGACAACCCTGATTATATCCCACCTGAATTTAGAGACCACCTGAAGAAGATATTTGAAGCATTGAATATCCAATAAAGGAAAACCAGACAAGTTGTGGGATGACATTAAGAATAACATACATGAAAAAGCAAACAGTCAATGAGAACAAAGGAAAGGAAGAAAAGACCAAAACGGATGTCAGAAGAGACTCTGTAACTTGCTCTTGAATGGAGAGTAGGTAAAGGAAATAGAAGAAATGATGAGATGAAAGAGTAAACAGAAGATTTCAAAGGGCAGCTTGAGAAGACAAAGTCAATTATTATAGTGAAATTTGCAAAGACCTGGAATTGGAGAACCAAATGAGAAGAACATGCTCAGCATTTCTCAAGTTGAAAGAACTGAAGATAAAAATTCAAGCCTCAAGTTGAAATATTGTGACATAGTGCCTAAGGCATTTGACTGCTAACCAGAAGACTGGTAGTTTAAACCTACCAGCCACTCCTCAGAAGGAAGATTGGGCAATCTACTTCTGTAGTAATACCACCTTGGATAACCAAGGAGGAGTCACTATAAGTTGTATCTGACTTGACGACAGTGAGTTTGTTTGTTTGGTTGGTTGTTCTAATGGCCAAAATATTGAATGATGCAGGAAGCATCAAAAGAAGATAGAAGGGATACACAGAGTCACTATATCAAAAAGAACTGGTCAACATTCAACCATTTCAGGAGGTAGCATATGATCAAGAATCAATGGCATTGACAGAAGTCAAAGCTGCGCTGAAGGAATTGGCAAAAAAACAGGGCTTCAGGAATTGACAGAATACCCATTAAGGTGTTTCAACAATCAGATTCAGCACTGGAGGTACTTATTGGTTTATGCCAAGAAATCTGAAAGACAGCTACATGGCCAACTGACTGGAAGAGATCCATATTTGTGCCCATTCTAAAGAAAAGTGATCCAACATAATGTAGAAATTATTAAACAATATCATTAATATCACACACAAGTAAAATCATGGTGAAGATCATTCAAAAACAGTTGCAGCACTGTATTGACAAAGAACTTCCAGAAACTCATGCTGGATTCAGAAGAGGAAGTGGAACAAGGGATATTGCTGATGTCAGATAGATCTTGGTCAAAAGCAAAGAATATCAGAAAGACATTTACCTGTGTTTTATTCGGTATGCAAAAGCATTAGACTATGTAGATCATAACAAATCATGGATCTCATTGTGAAGAATGGCAAAACCAGAACCTTTATGCTCATGAAGAACCTGTACATAGACCAGGAGGCTGTTGTTCAAACAAGACAATGGGATACTGCATGGTTAAAAATCAGGAAGGATATGCATTAGCATCACGTCTTTCACTGTACTTATTCAATCTCTATGCTGAGCAAATAATACATGAAGCTGCACTATATGAAGAAGACTACAGCATCAGAATTGGAGGAAGACTCATTAAGAACCCGAGTTACGCAGATGACACTACATTGCTTGTGAAAGTGAAGACAACTTGAAACACTTACTGATGAAGATTAAAGACTACATTCTTCAGTATGGATTACACCTCAACATAAAGGAAATGAAAATCTTCACAAATGGACCGATAAGCAACATCATAATAAACAGAAAAAAGATTGAAGTTGTCAGGGATTTCATTTTACTTGGATCCAGTCTACCCATGAAAGCAGCAGTCAAGAAATCAGAGGTCGTTTTATACTGGGCAAATCTGCTGCAAAAGACCTCTTTAAAGTGTTAAGAAGCAAAGATGTCTCCTTGAAGACTAAGTTGTGCCTAACACAAGCCATGGTACTTTCAATTGCCTCATATGCATGTGAAAGCTGGACAATGAACAAGGAAGAGCAAAGAAGAGGTGAGCCTTTGATTCGTGTTGGTGAAGAATACTGAAAATACCATGGATTGCCAGAGAAGGAACAAATCTTTCCTGGAAGAACTGTAGCCAGAATGCTCCTTGGAAGCAAAAATGGCCAAACTTCACCTCACCTACTTTGGTCATATTATCAGAAGGGACCAATCCCTGGAGAAAAATATCATGCTTGGTAGAGGGTTAGTAAAAAGGGAAGATCCTCAACAAGATGAATTGAAATAGTGGCTGCAACAATGAGCTCAGGTATATCAAGGATTGTGAGGATGGCCCATGACCAGGCAGTGTTTTGTTCTATTGTACGTAAGATCACTATGAGTTGGAGTCGACTAGACGACAACAACAACAACAACTAGTATTGTGGAACCGTCTATTTCTCTTTTCAATTCTGTTAAAGTTTGATTTATGTATTTTATGGCTCTTTCATTGGTGTATAAAGATTCATTATGATTATGTCCTCTCATTCAATTGATCCTTTAAACATTATATAACATCCTTCCTTGGTTCTTATGCTGTTTTTTGCCATAAACTCTATTTTACCTTCTCTTATTTGGTTTCCATTTGCTTAATACATGTTTTTCTAGTCTTTGATTTTTACCTTATTTTTGCTTTGTGTCTACAGTATATCTCTTTTAGACAGTATATTGATGGGTCATGTTTTCTTATCCATTGTGCTACTCTGTCTCTTGTCTGGTGCATTTAATCCATTTACATTCAGCATAATTTTCAGTAGGCATGAATTTATTGCTGTCATTTTGCTGTGTGGATTTTTGTGTGTGTATGTAGTACTAATGATTTCTTTTTTTCCATATATTTTCTTTGTTGGTTCATTTTATTTATGGATTTTCTTATCATTTCTTTTATTGTTGTTGTTGGAGTGTGTGGTAATTAAGTTTGTGTGTCAACTTGGCTGGGCCTGATTGAGTGGCCAGGCAGCTGGATGTAGTTATTCCCCATAGTGAGATTGGTAATTCACTCCATGGTGGAATCTATTGGAGCAGTTGAGTAGCTGCTTTAGGATGTAGTCTGCTACCACTATTTAAGAAACAACTTTGAGGAAGGTCTCTAGCTTATAGCCGAGTGGATATTCAGCCGCCTGCCATGCTCTGCCAATCTTGGGATTTTCAATGGACTTGAATCAATGTCCTGCCATGATGTTTGGTAACATTGGGACTGTGCCTTTTCACTTGTTGACCTTGGGTTTTTCAGCCTCAGCACCCAGCAGTTGTCTGAGTGAAGAGATGCCTCTAATTTCACTGGGCCAGGAGCAGGAGGCAGAGCTGAAGCCCAAGATTGTGGGGCTTTCACCTAGCTCCTAGAGCCTGGCACTTTGAACTCAGACATAAAGCCTCCAGACTGTAAGAGAATAAACTCCTGTTTCTTCAAGCCATCTTATTTGTGGTATATTCCTGTCAGAATGGCATTAGGTAACCAGAACAGAGTGTTTATTAGATCTTTATGATTTCCTTTTTTATCTTGATGAGATGGTTTATTAATTTTATTTGAGGTTACCCCATCATTTATTATTTTCTTCCCAAGTTTAAAACACTACATTCAATCTCAAAATCATCTTAACTACCTGTCCATTTGGAAGTTCTATAACTACACTATTTATTCTGTCTCTTCCTTTGTAGTTATCCTTGTTTACAAATTGATGTTTCTGGTACTCAGTTTTCAGTCTTGTAGGGTTATTTTACTTTTGATATTTCTATATGTCAGTTGGTTTCTGGCTGATGTTGTCAAGTGTGTTAATCTCAGGTAGTCTGCTGTTTTTTGTTCTCTGTCTGAAAGACTCCCTCTTGCATCTCTTGCAAGTTTTGTCTGGTTTTTATAAATTCCTTTAATTTCTGGTTATCTGAAAATGTCCTAACTTTGCCATCATATCTGAGGGACAATTTGGCTCAGAATATAATTCTTGGTTGGTAATTTTTTCTTTCACAGTTTTATATATGTCATCTCATTGCCTTCTCACCTGAATAGTTTCTGCCAAGGAAAAAGAGTTTAATATTATTGTTTGCCCTTTGTAAATAACTTTTCATTTTTCCTGAGCTGCTTTTAGTATTCTTTCTTTGTCTTTGGTTTTGGAAAATTTGGTTGTTATGTCTTGGTGATTTTCTTTTAGGGTGTATCCTGTTTTGGGGTTGAATTCTTGAATGCATATCTTCTTGTCTTTCATCATTTTAGGGAAGTTCTCTTCCAACAAATCTTTGACAATATTCTCTGTGGTTTTGTCTCTTCCTGTTCTGGAATTCTGATCACGTGTAAGTTATTCCTCTTGATGATGTGCCACATAATTCTTAGTCTTCATTTTATTATTGTTTTTGCTTTTCTTTTTTCTACTGTTCTTTTAACAGATTAGTAATGAGATGGTTGTCTTTAATATTTCCAATTTATCCTCCATGGATTTCATTGTATTCCTATGCTCTTCCAATGCATTATCTAGTTCTGAAATTTTAGTGTTAATATTCTGGATTTCTATTTGCTATATTTGTATAGTTTCTAGTTTTTTATTTACCTTGTTGATTTTTTCCCTAAATTTTTATAGAGTTTTGTCTGTGTTTTCCTTGATTTTGTGTGTGTTTTCCTTGATCCCCCTCTCAATCTGTTTAAGGGACCAAAATATAATTCTTTTGAATTTCTTATCAGTTTGTTCCAGGACGATTTCTTCCTCAGGAAGTTTTTTGGCTCTGTATTTTGGTCACTTGTTTGAGCTAACATGTCTTGTTTCTTTGCGTGAACTGAGGCCATCTGTTTTCTCCTAGATGATGTGATGTTGTTGATTTTGTAGTTAATTGATGATTGTATATTGGTGTCTTTCAACCAGTTTTTTTTTTTTTTTTGCTTTATTTTGTTTTCTATTCCAGGCAAATGGGGCAGGCATGCTACTCTGTATGCTAGTTTTGCAGTACTTAGGTCCTTACTACCTGTCTCCTGGTGGATTTGGTAGAGAATGGGAGTGTGTATGAAATTTGCTGTTCATGTAGAGCAGTTGAGGGTGGGCTGAGCTGGTGTTGACTGCTATCTGTCATCAATTAAGTGGTGCAGGAGTGCAAGGTGGCACTCAGCCAATGGGTGGGATGATAGGAGGGGTGAGTGTGTCTGGGTAATGTGGACACAATTGCCATCTCCTAGTTGTTGTTATGTGCTGTCAAGTTGGACCCAACTCATAGCAACCCCTCCTTGGGTTTCCAAGGCAGTATCACTATGGAGGTAGATTGTCCCATCTTCCTTCCAAGGAGTGACTGGTGGGTTTGAACCGCCAGCCTTCTGGTTAGCAGTCAGTCTGCTTAGGCACTATGGTGCATCCAAAAACAAAAATAAACTAACAAAAAATAAGATTAAAAAAAATTTTAAAAGAAGAGAGAAGGAAAAAAGAAAAGAAAACAAAAACAAGGGAGGGGGAGAAAGGAAAAGAGAATAACTAAAAGGAAGAAAGAATAAAGGACAAAAAACAATAACAAGGCAAGGGGGTGGGGAAAGAAAGGCAAAAGCTGGTGCAACAGGGTGTGGGGTGCCTAGTCCCAGACACCACAGTCAATTGAGGAGGTCACAAGGCACCCAGTCCAGGGAAGCACTTCTCACAGCTGAGAAGGTGGAGGGAGGCAGGGCACCTGGTCTGGGATGGTATGCTCTGCCAGACAAGGAGTGATGGAGGAGAGTACACTTGATGTGAGACAGTGCTTCTGCTGGCTAAGTAGGCAGCAGATGTATAACAGTTGTTTGCACAGGAAGTTTCACACAGAATTTTTTCATATTTTTTTTTTTCTAATTAATATAGTAAAGGTGTCTAAACAATACCACTGCATGTAGTGAGAGTGTGGCATTTTTAAATTTGGAGATATCTAGGGAGTCTTGAACATATCCTATCTATATCCTTGAAGCTAAATAATAATGTGTACCTCAGTGCTCTGAACCCCATCATAAGGTTCCAGGAAAAAAAGAAAAAAAAAAAAAAACAGATGAGAGCAGGAGTTGGTGAGGTTGAGTAGAGGGTATCTCCAGGGCATGATAATTTTAGCACCATTGCCCTATTCATCATCATAGATTACTGAAACAATGAAAATAGAATAATAAAGCACTCATCATGGAAAGTAAAATGTGTTGTGTTTGTCTTCTCAATTATTATGTGGTAGATCCTTTTCATTGTAAGTTTCTGTCCAGATCCCACATTTTATGTCATTAACAATTTCCTCTATGAGAGCTATGAGTTCAACTCACAAAAGAGGCAAAAGGAGAAAAGAAAAACAGGAACTAGAGATTGCCAGGAAGCCAGACTATGGAAAAATAAATAAAATTTAAGAAGTGGAGGAAAGAAGAAATAACACATTTCAGAGAGGAAATGCCAAGGAAGGATATTTTTTAGTTCTGAAATCAACTGACTGAATATATAATTAGAATATGGAGTGTTATTTAGTATTGTACATGGTCAGAAAGAAAATTTGATTTAATGAAAACTAAAACATTTCTTCACACTTACTACAAATTCATAATTTCAAATAAATTTCACAGGAAATATTAGCAAATTAGATACTATGATTTTTTCCCTGACTTCTAAAGACTGTTTTCATTCTAAATATATTGCTTTCAGTTTACCATTTTAAAGTACAACATGCAACCCAAATGATTTTCCTTTCTCTCTAAATCACATTTTCCCAGTACAAAGTGGTGCTTACCTTTCCCTATGTATTTGGTCCTTTTGAGCATCAGTGAAATTCTTCATCAATATTGAGACTATCACATTCCACCACTGCGATATTTCCAGGTATTTTTTTTTTCCCAAAACTAAGTGTATTCAAGAAAGTCAAAATAGAAGCTAGTTTAGTGAAATACATATGCCAGTGTTATTTCAGTAGATTTTTTTTTTCATTTCCAATTCAAAAGTGTCATCAATTTATACTGAAGTATTGTTCAATTAACCAGGAACTTGTTTGTAATTTCTACTTCCATGTGATTCCAGTAGATAAGTTCTAAAGCTAACTATTAATAACTCTAGAATCCAACAGGCTATGCTTTAAAAGTTAAATTCTGCTTTCCATGCATGGAGTGGTCAGTACAAGATTCCCTGGGTGGTGCACATGGTCAATGAATTTGGCTGCTAATCAAAAGCTTGGTGACCCAAGGTCACTCAGAGTCACCTTGAAAAAGCCTTGGCAATTTACTTTAAAAAAAAAAATCAATGATTGAAAATTTTATGTACTAAAATTCTACTTTGATGAACATGGGGTCACAATGAGTCAGAATCAACTAAATGGCAACTGAGTTTTAAATTTCTCAAGAGATATACAGAATATACAACAAGTGGAATCGTTTAGGAAGTCTGTGCATTATGTTATAGAAAACATAAGTTAACAATGGGGTTATGGAAAATGAGTATCTAACCTGAAAACTGAAATTTGGGTCAGAATGAGCTGTATAAAGGGTGGAGACTGAGAAGGAGAGCCAGGGTTAGAGTGGGGAGGTGGGTACATAGAGTGACTTGTAAATAAAGGAAGTGGTGTAGGCAGTTAGGAGGCAAGAGAAAACATGGTGATTTATAGAAGCAAACAGAAGTCTGGTTGCCCTGAAGTTTAGAATATGGGGGGTGGAGGCAGTGGTCAGAGATGATGCTACATAGGCAAGCAGAGTGCAGATCATACAGGGCTGTATAACTCACAGGATGTAATTCTTTTTCCCCAACCATGACTCACTCTGAATGATGGTCAACCCCATTTTATCATCATCATCTTCTTCTTCATCTCAAGTATTTTAATTTACCTAAGACTCCCATTTTCTTACTCAAATGCTGATGACTGCACTAAGAAATGGTAAACCAATATAAACTATTCACAAGCCAGGTCAAGATGGCTATTCATGTGGGTAATGGAGCTGAGTGTTGGTGAGTGTAGAAAGAAATGGCACACAAATACCTAAAATACAGAAGATGAAATAAAAGTGTGAACAAGGAATAGACAAAGTACAATTGGTATAAGTGGCCCAGGGATCAGACAATGAAGAAAAGCAATGAAAGACATGTGGAAGGTAAGTATTAGGTAGAAAAGGAACCTAGAGATTAGAACAGGCAAGCAAAAGCAAAGAAAAGAGTGCTAGTGTCTTAGTTTGAGTTGTCCCAAAAGCAAAATGCAATACCTAACACAAATGCTTCTTGCAGGCCATTTATTTAGGAATGTTATTCCAAGGTACAGAGGTGAGGGAAAGAGACAGTGGAACAGGGAAAGAAGAAAAGCAAACAAAAGGATAGGTTACCTAGCTGACCATGGCTATGGGTAACTCGCAATTAAACCTCAAGGATCTTCTGAGGATGGTTATAAAAGCTATCTCAGAGCTGTCTACTTAGACAGTGAAAGGGAAACCATCTATCCATTGGTTCTCTTTCCCCACTAGTCAGAGTTAGTTCTATGGGCATTAATTCCCACACATTTTTCAGTGTCCATGAAGGAGTACTAAGAGAATTCCTATGGCTGTCCCACGTGTCAGACAAGGCCCTATGATATGAAGTAAGGGATAGTTTTGCAGCAGAATCTGAAGTAAGGTGCTGTCTTATTGGCTCTCTTATTGCAAGTCTGGATGGAACTGGCTAGAATAAGAAATAGTGTACAGATTGAAATGGGACACAAGAAGAAAGCCCTCTTCAAAGACAGTATGAGTAGGAGGATGCATCCAACAGGATCTGGAGGATGAGACAAAACCTTGGTTTGGCCCAAGCAGAGGGCTAGCAGGAATGCTGCTCTTTGCACTGAGGAAGGGCCCACACTTGATTTTACTGGAAGCAGAGCTATGACTTCTGGGAGTCTACAGTGAAATATATACTAGAATACGGATTAAGAACCACTACTCCTCTGTCAGATTGTTGCACTGTGGAGGCTTGTGTATTGCTGTGAGGCTGGACGTTATGCCACTGGTATTTCAAATACCAGTAGTCATCCATGCTGAATGGGTTTCAGCAGAGCTTTCAGACTAAGGCAGACTCGGAAGAAGGAAGGGGCCATCTACTTCTCAAAGAATTGGCCAATGAAAACCTTATGAATAACTCTGTAATACTGATATATTACTGGAAAACATGATGAATAGTGCTGAAACAGTCTGATATAGTGCTAGAAGATGAACCTCTTGGGTTGGAAGGCACTCAAAATATGACTGGGGAAGAGCTGCCTCCTCAGAGTAGAGCCGACCTTAATGACATGGATGGAGTAAAGCTTTTGGAACCTCCATTTGAGGATATGGCACAAATCAAAATGAAAACAAACAGCTGCAAAGATACATTAATAATCGGAACATGGAATGTACAAAGTATGAATCTAGGAAAATTGGAAATTCCCAGAAATTAAATGGAACTCATAAAGATTGATATCCTAGGCATTAGTGAGCTGACATGGACTGGTCTTGGCCATTTTGAATCAGACAACCATATGATCTGCTATTCTGGGAATGACAAACTGAAGAAGAAGGGTGTGGCATTCATTGTCACAAAGAATGTTTCAAGATCTATCCTGAAGTACAATGCTGTCAGTGATAAGATAATATCCATATGCCTCCAAAGAAGACCAGTTAATATTACTATTATTCAAATTTATGCAACAACCACCAAAGCCAAACATGAGGAAATTGAAGAATTTAACTTCTGCAATCCAAAATTGATGGAACATGCAATCAAAATGTGTTGATTATCACTGGTGATTGGAATGCAAAAGTTGGAAACAAAGTAGAATTACTGGTGGCTGGAAAATATAGCCTTGGTGATAGAAATAAAGCTGGAGATCACATGATAGAATTTTGCAAGACCAATGACTTATTCATTGCCAATACCTTTTTTCAACAATATAAACAGTGGTTATACACATGGACTTTGCTAAATGGAGCACACAGGGATCAGATGGACCACATCTGTGGAAAGAGGTGATGAAGGAGCTCAGTATCTTCAGCCAAAACAAGGCCAGGAGCTGATTGTGGAACAGACCATCAACTGCTCATATGCAAGTTCAAGTGGAAGCTGAAGACAATTGCATGAAAACAAGTGCACAAGAACCAAAATATGAATTTAGAGACCATCTAAAGAATAGATTTGATACATTGAACACCAATGACCAAGAACCAGAGGAATTGTGGGATGACATCAAGAACATCATCCATGAAGAAAGCAAAGGTAATTAAAAAGACAGGAAAGGAAGAAAAGACCAAAATGGATATCAGAAGAGACTCTGAAACTTGCCCTGAAATGGAGAGTAGCTAAAGCAAATGGAAGGAATGAAAAGACAAAAGATTTCTTTCAGAAATCTTCTTTCAGAACAAGATTTCAAATCACAGAAGATTTCAAAGAGCAGCTCGAGAAGACAAAGTCAACTATTATAATGAAATGTGCAAAGACCTGGAGTTAGAAAACTAAAAGGGAAGAGCACACTCAGCATTTCTCAAGCTGAAAGAACCGAGGAAAAAAATATAAGCCTCAAGTTGCAATATTGAAAGATTCTATGGGCAAAATACTGAATGATGTAGGAAACATCAAAAAAAAAGAGGGAAGGAATACACAGAGTCACTGTACCAAAAAGATATGATCAATGTTCACCCATTTCAGGTGGTGGCATATGATCAAGAACCAATGGTATTGAAGGAAGAAGTCAAAGCTTCACTAAAGAAATTGGCAAAGAACAAGGCTCTGGGAATTGACAGAATACCCACTGAGATGTTTTAACAAATGGATGCCATGCTAGAGGCACTCACTCCTCTATGCCAAGAAATTTGGAAAACAGATATCTAACCAATGGACTGGAAAAGATCCATATTTGTATCCATTCCAAAGAAACTTGATCCCACAGAATGTGAAAATTATCAAACAATATCATTAATATCACACACACACGTAAAATCTTGCTGAAGATAATCCAAAAACGGTCACAGCAATATGCTGACAGAGAACTTCCAGAAATGCAAGCTGGATTCAGAAGGGGACATGGAACAAGATATATCATTGTTGATATCAGTTGGATCTTGGCTGTAAGCAAAGAATACCAGAAAGATGTTAACTTGTGTTTTATTGACTATTCAAAAGCATTCTATTGTGTGGATCATAACAAATTATAGATAATACTGAGAAGAATGGAAATTCTAGAACACTTAATTGTACTCATGAGGAATCTGTACATAGCCCAGGAGGCTGTCACTCAAACGGACCAAGGGGACACTGCGTGGTTTAAAATCATGAAGGAAGTGAGTCAGGGTTGTATCCTTTCACCATACTTACTCAATCTGTATACTGAGCAAATAGTCCAAGAAGGTGGACTACATGAAGAAGAGCATGGCTTCAGGTTGGAGGAAGACCCATTAATAACATGCAATAGGCAGATGACACAACTTTGCTTGCTGAAAGTGAGGATGACTTGAAGTACTTACTAATGAAGATTGATGACTACAGTCTGCATTATAGATTACACCTCAACATAAAGAAAGCAAAAATTCTCACGACTGGACCAATAAGGAGCACCATGATAAATGGAGAAAAGATTGACGTTCTTAGAAGCTTCATATTACTTGATTCTACAACCAACACCAATGGAAGCAGCAGTCAAGACATTAGATGACATATTGCACTGGGCAAATCTGCTGCAAAAGACCTCTTTAAAGTGCTGAAGAGCAAAAATGTCTCCTTGAATACTATGGTGCACCTAACCCAAGTCACGGTGTTTTCAATTACCTTATAAGGATCTGAAAGCTAGATAACGAATAAGGAAGACTAAAGAAGAGTTGATACTTTTGAGTTGTGGTGTTGGCTAAGAATACTTAAAGTATCATGGACTGCTAAAAGAGCTAACAAATCTGTTTTGAAGAAGTGCAGCCAGAATGCTTCTTGCAAGTGAGAATAACCAGACTTCACCTCACCTACTTTGGTTATGTTGTCAGAGGGGACCATTCTCTGGAAAAGGATATCATTCTTGGTAAAGTGGCTGGTCAATGAAAGAGGGGAAGACCCTCAAGGAGATGGATTGACACAGTGGCTGCAACAATGCATTCAAGTATAGCAAGGACTGTGAGGCTGACACAGGACCAGGCAATGTTTCATTCTGCTGTACATGGGGTCGCTATGAGTCAGAGCCAACTCCATGGCACCTCATAACAACAACAACAAGGGGTAAGAATGTGCCTACTTTTAGGCATAGAGTCTGAAAAGACAACTCTGGTGAATAAGTATAAACTGCGTATGGAATATATATTCGGTAATGAAATGTATTCTTTAAGCCAGATCAGGAATAGCAAAGTATTTGCATCATTGTATGGAACTATGTGGTAACAAAGGGATAGCAAGAAGCA
The DNA here is from genome assembly GCF_000298275.1 of Orycteropus afer afer. Taxonomy (NCBI): domain Eukaryota; kingdom Metazoa; phylum Chordata; class Mammalia; order Tubulidentata; family Orycteropodidae; genus Orycteropus; species Orycteropus afer. The sequence goes on from NW_006921706.1 coordinate 757,148, forward strand.
GAGGATACCATTGAAAAGAAACAGATGGTTAAAGCCAGGGGATGGGTAATGTGCAAATTTAGATAATACTGTTTTGCTTTAAATGGTGCTTAAACTCTAGAGTCAGGGAACAGATCATGTAACTGAGCCTTGAGAATATAATGATTAAGTATTACTTAATTTCAGGAATTAAAGGAAAATTTGAATACTTGAAAACATATATTGCCCAACTTTGCTAGATGAAGATCAGGTAAATTCACAGGTACCTTTTTTGTTGTTCTTTCAACCAAAGAACAAAATGTCCATTGGCAGAAGACAAGCTGTAGGAGCGTTCTGGTTACCTAGTGCCACTCTGACCAAACATATACCACAAATGGGCTGGCCTTAACAAACAAGAGTTTATTCTTACAGTTTGGAGGCTTTAAGTCCAAGTTCAAAGTGCTAGGCTCTAGGGGCTGGGTGAAAGCCCCTCAACCTTGGGGTCCAGCTCTGCCTCCTGCTCCTGGTCCACTGGAGCTAGAGACATTTCTTCACTCAGACAGTTGCTGGCTGCTGAGGCTGAGAAGCCCCAAGGTTGACAAGTCAAAAGGCACAGTCCTGATGTTACCAAATCACATGGCAGGCCATTAACTTAAGTCTGTTGCAAGTCCCAAGGTCAGCAGAGCATAGCAGGCTGCTGAGCAACGACACAGCTACATGCAGGGTCCAAGCGTGCCATAGGCTACAGACCATTCTCAAAGCTTCTCCTTATATACAGGAAGCAGATCACATACCCAAAGGCAGCTACCCAGCTGCTTGTGATAGATCCCACCATGGAGCTGATTGCCAGTCTCCTCATGGGGATTAACTACCACCAGCTGCCCAGCCACTCAACCAGGCCCAGCCAAGTTGACACACAAACCAAACTACCACAAAGAGTAATGGGAAAGATGGGTCTAAGAACAGCTTTGAGCAAGCTTTGAGGGCTCCCAAGAACATCAAAATTCCCCGCATCCACGTCTACCTGCTGGCCTTAGTTTTGCCTAGGTTGTTGCTTGCCCCTGGTACCCATAGGAGAGAGGCTCCTTAGACTACAGAAGAAGGTTGACAGAACTTTCCATGGATCACCTTTCAGATATTAGCAAATATACATTTGCTCCCAGTCTCCTTGTCTGAATGTCATTCCCTAAGCTGCTAGGTTTGAGTGCCAAACTCTGTCTCATTTCATGTTTTGGATTCTGCTACTGCCTGATCCAGCTATCCAGCTTACCATTGCCAAACCAAGTGAGTCCCTGCGTCATGATCTGACTGCACCTTTGTTTTTACTACCTCCTTGGGTTAAATATCTGGATAATTATGATAATGACCATGAAGGTAACTAATATTTGTAACTGCTTTAAGCTTTTTTCCTTTTTTTTTTTTTTTTTCAGAATAAGGGAGATAAGTATTTATTTATTGATGAGAAGAGGGAAAAGTAGAAAAGCAGGATCAGATACTGACCTGGTGCAGGAACATTAATATTCGTAGAAAAAACATTTGTGTACAAGCTTTGGTGTGGATATATATCTTTATTTCTCTTGGGCTTATACCTACGGGAAGAACTGCTGAAAAATATGGTAATGCTATGTTTAATCTTTTGAGGAACTGCCAGACTTGTTTTCCAAAGTGGCTGCACAATTTTACATTCCTACCAGAAGAATTTGAGGGTTCTAATTTCTCTCCTCAGAAGGAAGGTTGGGCAATCCTACTTCCGTAGTGATACTGCCTCAGAAACCCAAGGAGGGGTCGCTATGAGTCGGCGCTGACTCGACGGCAAACAACAACAACAACAACAACAATTTCTCCACAACATTTGATATTATCACTCTGTTTGACCATCCATGTACAGGTTCCACCTAGCCATTTATATATCTTTAGAGAAATATCTATTCATATTTTATACATTTTAAATTGGATTACTTGCCTTCTTATTTTAAAGTTGTAATAAATTTATACATATATTATATATACAACTCCGTCATTAGATAAGTAATTTGCAAAAAGTTGTTCCCAATCTACAGATTTTTCTCACTTTGCTCTTAGTGTCCTTTGAAGTACAGAAGGTTTTTTTTTTTTTTCAATAAAGTCCAGCTTATTTATTTTTCCTTTCATTGCTTATGCTTTTGGGGTTATTTATTTCTAAGAAACTATTGCTTAAAAGGTTTGCAAAGCTTTATGTCTATTTCTTCTCCTAAGACTCTTATAATTTTAGCTCTTATATTTAAGTCTATCATCCATTTGAGTTCATTTTTTATATATGGTATGTGAAAGGTATCCAACATGATCCTTTTGCATGTACTTATCCAGTAGTCTCAGCAACATTTACTGAACAAATTGTGCCTTCATGCCCTATAAGTGATAACCCACAGATAATTCTGATACACACAAAAGCTTGAGAACCACTTCACTACACCCTCTAAACATAGCATATTCAATGCTCTATTGTGAAATATTATCAATTCTCTCTTGACTACCATAGAGATTATTTAAGTGTAATACTGTATCTCTACCATGACCTTTTAAATCACTTCATGCATGCAAAAGCCAGATAATGAAAAAAGAAGACAATAGAATTGACGCATTTGAATTGTGGTGCTAGCAAAGAATATTGAATATAATATGACTGCAAAAAACAAACAAATCAGTCTTAGAAGAAATACAACCAGAAGCTAATTAGAAGCAAGGACAGTGAAGCTTCATCATGCTTAACTTTGGGCACATCATTATGAAAAGGACACTATGATGGCCCTGGGATACATTCTGGGCCTGGAATAAAACTCACTCCCAGGGGCTGGCTCTCAGCCCAATAGTAAACAAGATGTACATGAAGACCACTCAACCCAGGGTGACGCACCTACATACTCTATGATAATGTATCCCTTGGAACAATCAACCACGGGGCACTAGAGGGGCAACATTCGCATGGAGGAAATGCAGGACACGTAAAAGTACATAACTATGAGGGGCACGGGGCAGTTACTGGGCAGGGAGGGAAGAGGACTGGGTTAGGGTTGGGGATGGCAAATGGGGAGTGAAACTAAATGTACACATAATGTTGAATGTAAAATAAATTCTGCTCTGTAAACTTGCACCTAAAGCAAAATAATAATAATAATAAAGGATTATGTTTGGTAAAGTAGAGAGAGTTTCATTGAAATAAGAGGAAAACTCTCAGTGAAGTATATTGACACAATAGCCTGAATAATGGATTCAGACAGCAAAGATCATGAATATGGTGCACACAGGACAGCATTTCATTCTGTTATACATATGATCTACATTAGTCAAAGCTAACTTGACAGCAACTAATGACAACAAAAATATTTTTTTTATATATTAGTTTAGAATAATTCTTATGAAGGTTGGGTGTGTGTGGGGGAAACCTTAGCCATATTCATGGTTTCCTGCTTTTAATTTTTAGTGTTAATGTGCACAAGCAGGTCCCTGTCTGGCTGCGCTGTTCAGTTAAGAGATATATTTAAGTCCCTGAATTAGCAAAATTGTCTTGTGAACCCTCAGTGAAACAGATCAATACAGTAGCCTCAGTAATGGCTCAAACATATCAAAGGTCATGAATATGGTGGGGCCATATGAAGCCTGTTCATACATAAGCGAAAAATAAAGTTGGATATGTACAAATATTCTAAATTAGTTGTCCTTTACCTTACTTCCTTTATCATTTTTTAAGGGAAATGATGGCAACTATTTTATAATGAAAGGGACAATTGTTGATGATATAAGGATGATATTTTTTCCCTATTCAGCTCTAGTATTATATGTTCAATTCTGCCTGATAGAAAATGGATTGTTTAAACTTGAACAAGGCTAATACCAAAGCCATCTAGCAGAAGCCAGTGTGACTTTCTATAAACCACTATTTCACATTGTTCATAATTTTTAGCATGTTGGGGTCTTTACTTGGCTTCTTCATCTCTGAAGAAAGTAGCTTGTCTCACCTTTTCTAACTATGTGGCAATAAAAATGAAGTTATTTGTATTTAAACCTGAAAATTATTTCAAGAGCTAGTCAAATTTTGGGGAAATTCCTTATCAAAGCTATTAGATATTTATATTGCCTATAATAACATAACAACAACAACATAACAGTTATTATGGAGGATCTTACATATCCAGGATTAAACCAATCTTCGTGGCATGCTAGGTATTTTGCTATTGTTTTACAAGTGAAGAAAAACAGGCTGAGAAATGTTAAATACTGTAATTTATCCAAAGTCACCCAGCTAGAGGATGGCAAATGAAAGAGCTGACCAAGATTCCTCAGACTCCAGGAGCCCAATTCTTTCCACCAAAACACACAATTTTATATTTATTTATATGCAATAAAATAAAATTATAAAACCACTGAAGCAGAAATATAAGGTCTTAAAAGCACTTATTTTTTTTTATAATAAGTATATATTAATAATCAAATTTATATATTTGACACATATATAACATAAACAGTTTACATTTTAACAACAAAGCTAACAATTAAATATAGCACTAAACTTTTATTCTTTGAGCCTTAAATCGAAATGATAGGAAAAGAAACTTAAATGATAGAATAAGAGAAATATCTGGCTTCCATCTGGGTTGTTGTTGTTGTTAGGTGTGTTGAGTCATCTCTGACTCACAGTGACTGTATGTACAGCAGAACGAAACAGTGCCCAGTCCTATGCCAGCTCCACGATCATTGCTATGCCATATATCATTGCAGCCACTGTGTCAATCCATCTCCTTGAGGGCTTTCCCCTTTTGCGTTGACCCTCCATTTTACCAAGCATGATATCCTTCTTGAGGGAATGGTCCTTTCTGACAACATGACCAAAGTAGGTGAGATGAAGTCTGGCCTTTCTCGCTTCCAAGTAGCCTTCAGGCTGGACTTCTTCCTGGACAGATTTTTAGTTCTTTTAGCAGTCCATGGAACTTTCAGCATTCTCTGTCAACACCATAACTCAAAAGCATTGACTCTTCTTCATTTTTCCTTATTCATTGTCCAG
>NW_006921706.1:783568-785078 GCF_000298275.1 Orycteropus afer afer
GCTATTGTAAATGGTGGGAGCTCTGGTAGTATAGTGCCTAAGACATTTGACTGCTAACCAGAAGGTTAATGGTTCAAACCCACCACCCACTCCCTGGAAGGAAGGTTGGGCAATCTTCTTCCATAGTGATACCACCTCAGGAACCCAAGGAGGGGTCACTGTGAGCCAGATCCGACTCGACAGTTGTGAGTATTTTAAATGGTATTGATTTCCTTATTTCTTTTTCAGCAATCTCTTTGCTGGTGTAGAGGAATCCAATTGATTTTTGTATGTTGATCTTGTATCATGCCACGATGCTAAATCTCTCAATTAGTCCTGGTAATTTCTTTGCTGGGTCTCTTGGGTTTTCTATGTATAGGATCATATCATCAGCAAATAGGGATAGTTTGACTTCTTCCTTACCAATTTGGATGCCTTTGATTTCTCTTTCTTGTCTTATTGCCCTGGATAGGACTTCCAATACAATGTTGAATAGAAGTGGTGATAAAGGTCATCCTTGTCTTTTTCCTGTTCACCAGGGGAATGGTTTCAGTCTCTCTCCATTGAGAATAATGTTGGCTGTTGGTTTGGCATTGTTGTTGTTGTTGTTATGTGCCGTCAAGTCAGACCCGACTCATAGCGACCCCTCCTTGGATTTCCAAGGCATAGATATATTTTATTATATTGAGTAATGTCCCTTCTATTTCTGTTTTGCTGAGAGTTTTGATCAGGAATGGGTGTTGGATTTTATCAAATGCCTTTTCTGCATCAATTGATATGATCATGTGTTTTTTTTTCCCTTTGTTTTATTTATGTAATGGATGATGTTGATTGTTTTTCTAATGTTGGACCAAATTTGCATACCTGATAAGAACCCCACTTGGTCATAATGTATTATTATTATTTTCTTGATATGTTGCCAGAGTCTATTGACTAGGATTTTGTTGAAGATTTTTGCATCTATATTCATGAGGAATCCTGATAATATCATTTTTATTTCAGTTGGTTCTGTTGTGATGTGGCCCATTTTGTTTCTTATTTGAGTTATTTGTATTCTCTTCCCCTTTTCCTTTGTTAAATTTGCCAGGTTTGTCAATTTTATTAATCTTTTCAAAACACCAACTTCCAGTCTTATTGATTTTTTCTATTGTCTATTTTCTGCTTAATTTATTTCTGCTCAAATCTTTATTATTTCCTTTCTTCTGCAGCCTATAGGTGACTGTAGGCTTTTCTTTCTGTTCTTTTTCTAATTTTGGGGGATGTTGGTTTAAGGTGTTGATTTTGTCTCTTCCTCCTTTTTTGATGTGTACATTTATTGCTATAAATTGGCCTCTCATCACTGCTTTTGCTGTGTCCCAAAGTTTTTGGTATGTTGTGCTTTCACAACATGTTTTCCATCTTCTTTTGAATATCACTCAATATTCATATTCTGCCCATACAATCTTTCAATATTGCAACTTCAGGCTTAAATGTTTTCTTTAGCTTGAGATACCCCAACTGTGTTCTTCCCTTTTGTTTTTCTAACTCCAGG
>NW_006921706.1:785708-786362 GCF_000298275.1 Orycteropus afer afer
CCAAATCCATATTTTCCAACTACTGGTGATTCTTCTTTGTTTCCAACTTTTACATTCCAATCACTAGTGATCATTAACACATCTTGATTACATGTTCGGTCAATTTCAGATTGCAGAAGTTGGTAAAAATCTTCAATTTCCTCACGTTTGGCTTTGGTGGTTGGTGCATAAATTTGAGTAATTATATTCAAATAATAATTATATTATATTCATCCTCTACCCATGTGGGTGGAGGCTGAATATACATTCTATTTGTTCCCTAGGACAACCTTTGATTACATTTGTTGTCAAGCATAATTACTAATAACTTCTGTATCACACTGAAGTGTACCTGTTTACACGAAATTATTATGTAGCCAACCCATATGATGGCTGGTATAAATGTGCCATCAAGATATAGCCTCTCTCCTAGACGAGTTAACTACTTGGCAGTATAACTCAATGAAACATAAATGAACACATTACTATTTCTTTTCCTTCTATAAGAAAGAAGTATATCCCATTAAATTCTTACCTTGTGTTAAGATATTATATTTCTAGGTGGCATATATTGAAAATAACATGGAGTACAATTTGTTCTTAGGCATAACTGCATTTGTGTTGGTAATTTATCAGAATACCAAACAAATGCATGAAACCTGAGACAAAAAAAAA
>NW_006921706.1:787519-795578 GCF_000298275.1 Orycteropus afer afer
AAAAAAAAAAAAGTAAAAGAAAAAGAAATGCATGAATTTAGATTGTTATTGTTGTTAGGTACCATCAAGTTGGCACCAACTCATAGCAATCCTGTGTACAACAGAACTAAACACTGTCTGGTCCTGCGGTAATCCTTGCAATGCTTGAGTGTATCGTGGCAGCCACTGTGTCAATCCATGTTGTTGAGGGTTTTCCCCTTTTTTGCAGACCTTCTACTTTACCAATCATGATATCCTTCTCCAGGGAATAGTTCTTCTGACAACATGAGCAACGTAGGTGAGATAGTCTGGCCATTGTCCCTTCCAAGGAGCATTCCAGCTGCACATCTTGTACAGATTTTATCATTCTTCTGGCAGTCCATGGTATTTTCAGTATTTTTAATCAATACCACACCATAATTCAAAGGCATCAACTCTTCTGTGGACTTCTTTATTCATTGTTCAGATTTCACATGCATATGAAGCAATTGAAAATACCATGGCTTGAATTAGGCACATCTTAGTCTTCAAAATGACATCTTTGCTCCTTAACACTTTGAGGAGGTCTTCTGTACCAGATTTGCCCAATGAAGTATGATGTCTGATTTCTTGGCTGATGCTTCCATGGTGTTGACTGTGGATCCAAGTCAACACAACAATCAGAAATGAAATCTCTGATAACTTCAATCTTTTCTCCATTAATTGCTATGTTGCTTATCAGTCCAATTGTGAGGATTTCTGTTTTCTTTATGTTGATGTGCAATCCATACTGAAGACTGTAGTCTGTGATCTTCATCAGTAAGTGCTTCAAGTCATCTTCACTTTCAGCAAGGAAAGTTGTGTCATCTGCATATTGTAGGTTGTTAATGAGTCTTCTTCCCATCTTAATGCTTCCTTATATAGTCCAGCTCACAGATTATTTGCTCAGCAAAGTGACTGAATAAATATGATGAAAGGATACAACCCTGATGTACGCCCTTCCTGATTTGAAACCATGCTGTATCCCCTTGATCCATGTACATGTTTCTCATGAGCACAATCAAATTCTGGAATTCCCATTCTTCTTAATGTTATCCATAATTTGTTATGATTCACACAGTGAATGTCTTCACATAGCTAATAAAACACAGGGAAAGATCTTCGGGTATTTTTTTTGCTTTCAGTCAAGATCCATCTAACATCAGCAATGGTATCCCTCATCCCAAATACTCTTCTGAATCCAGCTTGAATTTCTGGAAGTTCTCTGTTAATATACTGCTGATGTTAGATCCATATTCTCTTGGATCCCCTTTCTTTGGAATGAATGGGTACTAATATGGAGCTTTCCCAGTCAGTTGGCCAGGTAGGTGTCTTCCAAATTTCTTGGCATAAACAAGTAAGTGCCTCCAGCACTGAATCCATTTGTTGAAACATGTCAATTGATGGAATGGCATTCCATCAATTCCTGGAGCCTTGTTTTTAATTCTTTCAGTGCAGTTTGGACTTCTTCCTTTTCAATACCATTGGTTCTTGATAATATTCTACCTCTTGAAATAACTGAACATTGAGCAATTCTTTTTGGCACAGTGACTTTGTGTATTCCTTCCATATTCTTTTTATGTTTCCTTCATTGTTCAATATTTTGCCCATGGAATCCTTCAAAATTGCAATTGGAGGCTTGAAATTTTTCTTGAGTTCTTTTGGCTTGAAAAATGCCGAGTGTAGTCTTCCTCTTTGGTTTTCTAACTCCAGGTCTTTGCACATTTTGTTTTAATACTTTACTTTGTCTTCTTGAGCCACCCTTTGAAATCTTCTGTTCAGCTCTTTTATTTCATTGTTTCTTCCATTCATTTTAGCTACTCTCCATGAAAGAGCAAGTTTCAGAGTCTCTTCTGATATCCATTTTGGTCTTTTCTTCCTGTCCTGTCTTTTACATGATCTTTTGCTTTCTTCATGTATGATGTTCTTGATGTCATCACATACCTCATTCAGTCGTCAGTCATTAGTTTTCAATGTGTCAAATCTATTCTTCAGAAGGTCAGTAAATTCAGGTGGGATATAATCAAGGTCATCTTTTGGCTCTCATGGACTTCTTTTAATTTTTTTCAGCTTCAACTTGAACTTGTATAGGCATAATTGATGGTCTGTTCCACAGTCAGCACCTGGACTTGTTTTGACTGATGATATTGAGCTTTTCCATCACCTCTTTCCACAGATGTAGTTGATTTGATTCCTGTTTATTCCATCTGGCAAGGTCCATGTGTATAGCTGCCATTTATGTTGTAAAAAAATACAGGTATTTGCAATGAGTAACTCATTGTTCTTGCAAAATTCTATCACGTGATTTCCTGAATTATTTTTATCACCAAGGTCATATTCTCCAATTACCAATCACTCTTCTTTGTTTCCAACTTTCACATTTTAATCATGAGTAATTATCAATACATCTTGGTTGCACATTTGGTCAACTTTAGAATACAAAAGTTGGTAAAAATCTTCTTTTTCTTCATCTTTGGCTTTGCAGTTGGTGTGCAAATTTGTGTAATGGTAGTATTAACTGGTCTTCCTTATAGGCATATGGATGTTATTCTATCACTGACAGCATTGTACTTCGGGACAGATCTTGAAACATTCTTTTTCATGATGAATGTGACCCCATTCCTCTTTAATTTGTCATTGCCAGCATAGTAGACCATATGATTGTCTGATTCAGAATGACAAATACTAGTCTATTACAGCTCACCAATAGTTAGGCTAAAATATTGATCCTTATGTATTCCATTTCATTTTTGAGAATTTCCAATTTTCCTAAATTCATACTTTGTACATTTCATATTCCAATAATTAATGAATTTTTGTAGCTCTTTCTTCCCATTTTGAGTCATGCCCTATCAGCAAATGAAGGTCCTGAAAGCTTTACTCCATCCATGCCATTAAGGTCAACTCTACTTTAAGGAGGCAGCTCTTCCCCAATCATATTTTGAATGCCTTCCAACCTGAGGGGCTCACTTTCTGATACCATATCAGACAATGTTTCAAGGCTATTCCTGAAGTTTTTCAGTAATATATCAGACAATGTTTCACTGCTACTCATAAGGTTTTCAGTGGTCACTTTTTTCACAAGTGGATGGCCCTGTCCTTCTTCCCAGTCTGTCTTACTCTGGAAGCTCTACTGAAACCTGTCCACCATGGGTGATCCTGTTGGTATTTGAAATGCCAGTAGCATAGCCTCTAGCCTCAGAGCAACATGCAAGCCATCACAATATGACAAACTGACCAATGCCTGGTGGAATCTTGATATGTGATATGCACAGATAAAGACTATCATATTTTTAAAAATATAACTCTGAAACCTAATACCACCTCTGAAACATTGTTCAGTTAAGTTGGTAAGTGGTGCCTCTTAAAAAAAAATATTAAGCTAGACATTAAGTGAACAGAAATTATTTTCCTTTTATAAAACTGGTGAGTTGTCTTTGGATATATTACTCAAGCTGTTGGCTCATCTCTGAATCTGACTTAAATTATCAACAGCGGATGTGGATAGGAGTTCCTATATTTAGAAGAGTAGATCCCTAGTACATTCCTGGAGAAATAATTGACTACTGTTCTTCACTTTGGTGGTTAAGGGTTGTCTGGGCTAAGCCTGCTCCGAAGGGGACTGTAAATAATTATATGCTCAACACATGAAAATTACTATGATAAACCCATTCATGCTTCCTAGTAACTCAAAGAAATAAAGATGATCTCTGTCATTTGAGCTAAACTATTCCATTAGTCATTCACCTTGTAAAATTAGGATAGGTTATCTGTTTCCCTGCTCTTAAAATGTCAAAATTTTGTTCTAGAAGTGCAGCCAACTTGCAATTCCCCAGAGAAGGTTATAGCATTTGGGCTTGGCTTTCTGCAGGGCAAGTTAGAGCAGACACAAGAGATTCTGGGAAACTGTCATTTGCCACTCCTCCATTTCACAAACCTTGTTGATAATTTGTAAAAAGAAATAGAGCAGAAGAAATAAGAAAGTTTCACCTTTATTCCTCCCAGTGCCATGGGGCCATTCTTCATGGGCTCCTGTCTCTTCAGAATTGATCCCTTGACTTATAATCAGAAAACAAAGTATATATGCCTTGCTTATAGGTCCCTTCTCTACCCACAACTCCCACTAACTAAAGGAGGAAGAAAGGAGGAGGAATAACACTGAGCTCTGATTAAGTTCATGTTGTATTTCTTCATGCTTTAATTCACTTAGCAAGTCTCTAAATTCCTTCCAATGGTGACATGATTTTCTTCCTTCATACACTCTGTTTTACTTCTCTTCATTCATTTTCTTGTCTAATTCTCTATATCTTTCCATGTTTTCAGAATTATACCTCTTGTTATATACCAAAGCTAATAGCTCCAATGCTAACTTGTTCCTTCATTGCATTCCTTAGAAACACCCACTGCCTTTAGGTCAATTGCAACTCATAGTGACTCTGTAGGAGAGTAGAACTGCCACATAGGGCTTACAAGACTTCAAATCTTTACAAAAGCAGACTGCTTCATCTTTGTCCCATGGAGCTGTTGGTGGGTTCAAACTGCCAAACTTTTGGTCAGCAGCTGAATCCTGTAACTACTGTGCCATCAGAGCTCTTTTGGCATTCCTTAGTAATTGTAACCATCCTTTAGTATTAACATGAGATGTGTTATATTTTCCCACCCAAAAACTGTCTGAAGTTTCTAGGATGATCTTTGCACAACTGAGATCTGTCCTGAGACTTAACCATAAAAATAGTTAACAATGCAACATTTCCTATGAGCCAGAATGCTTTGCATATATGACCATGTTTAGTCTCATAACAACACTATGAGGTAGAAACTACTGGTATCATTACAATGTTGCAGATGAATTTGAAGCCCAGAAAGTGTATCATCCAAGGTCTCACTGGCAATAACTGATAATACTAGGCATCCACCCAAGACAGCCTCACTCCATGGTATGTGCTTTGAACCACTGCCTTCCCCATAAAGAATATGACTAAGTATTTCCTAAATTAGTGAATAATAACTTAATTATTTGCCAAATAGCCCATTTTGTTTCTAAAATTTCCTGTTTTACATAATTTCTAATTGCTTTGTTCACCAATTTTAATACAAACCAGATTTGTATTATCAGGAAAGCTGAGTCAATATAAAATTTAATGAATGAAGTTTAAATAAAAGTACAGCATAAATCCATGCTTGCTCTAGCTGCACCAAAGGATGCCAAATATTGAAACAACATGTCAATGTTCAGAGCTATCTCAAAACAGCAACTCCTTTCTGCCAGAAACCCTAGTCTTCTTGACCAACTACATTTCTTCTAGAGTCAAATTCTTTCAGTCTCTCATTTCTGAATGGCCAAGAAATACACCAAAGCAAGATTTTAAAAGCACTGTGTCAAAACCAAAAACATACCGGATTTTATCACTCTCAATACTGAGCTCAGAGATCTCTTCACTAATATAACATACATCAGTAGTGCTCAAAACCAGCCATCCTGCAGCAGTAAGGCTGAGAATCCTTTTTGGATGGGGTGCTTATTAATATTCTTTTCATTTTCCAGGCTATAGTCACTTCCGCAGTCACAGTTGAACATTGTCACAGACAGCTTTTTATTATTATCATTATTATTTTATTTATTTTTAATTGTGATTTGGGTGAAAGTTTTCAGAGCAAATTCACATACAGCAATTCATACACACGTTGTCTCATGACATTGACTACAATTTACCCCAATGCAACAGCTCCCCTCCCACTTCTTACCAATAGTTACCTCTTCCCTGTGTCCATCCCTCCATGCACTCCTGTCCCCCTGCACTGTCTCCATGTGCATAAACAGCCCCTCTTTCTCCCATGATTGTTCTCTCTAACAAGAGTATCTACCTCAGGTACATATTCAACTCATATGCCAGTCTTTTGTTTGGCTGGAAGCCACAGGTGTGGGTTCAATTCCAGACCTGAAGGGCAGCTAATGGCCATAGTCTCAGTGGTATGTCATAGTCTCAGAGCCACCAGGCTCTATCAGACCAGCAAACCTGGCCCTCTTTTTTTTTCCCCAAATGATTTTGAGTTTTGTTCTACTTTGTTCTCCCTCTCTATCCAGGATCTCCTCCATAGATCCCCCTCTGAGTGGTTGACTGTGGTAGCCGGGCACCATCTAATTCTTCTGGTCTAATAGTCATATAGGCTGTGGATCACATGGTGTACCCTGTCCATCACAGCATTATTTACAGTAGCAAAAAGTTGGAAACAATCTAGGTGTCCATCAACTGAGGAATGGTGTGTTAGACTGGGTTCTCTAGAGAAATAAAACCAGTAAAGCTTATAGAGAGAGAGAAAAAAAAATTATCTTAGGAAAAAGCCTCACACACTTATAGAAGCTGGCAAGTCCAAAGTTCTTGGATCAAAAGTCAGGCTGGAGGCTTTTCCCAACTCTTGCAGCCACAGGGGCTGAGGAGTTCAAGGTTGGCAACCAGTGTACTGGCTATTGACTCCAACGAATGACGAATCCAAGATCTCTAGGCCGAACGGTGGATTGTTCGCTCCTGGACAGTTGTAGGCAGCACAACAGAACCCTGATCCACAGAAGAATGTCTCTTTTCTGAGGATGTCCATAGATATACTGGAAGCAGGCCACACCCCTAGGGAAACTCCCTTTTAACAGATTGGCTGCTCAAAACATAATCATCTGATCCCATCAAGGGAATAACCACATGACAACAGCTTAAGCCACACAGAATTGTGGTCCAGCCAAGTTGACACACAGCTCCAACTATCACAAATGGATAACCAAACTATGGTACATACACACAATGGAATACTATGCAATGCTAAAGAATAATGTAGAATCTGCAAAACACTGCATAATGTGGATGAATTTGAAGGACATTATGCTGAATGAAATAAATCTGTTCTTTTCATGGCTTTCACTTCTTTAGGATATATACCTAGTAATGGAATGGCTGGATCAAATGGTATTTCTATTTCCAACTTTTTAAGGAATCACCATACTGCTTTCCATAGTAGTTGTACCATTTTACTGTCCCACCAGCAGTGTAGGAGAGTCCCAATCTCTCCACAACTTTGCCAGCATTTGTCATTTTCTGTCTTATTGAACTTTGCTACTAGTGCTGGAGCAAGATGGTATCTTATTGTTGTTTTGATTTGCATCTCTCTAATAGCTAATGATTGTGATCATTTCTTCATATGTGTGTTGGCTGCCTGAATATCCTCCTTGGTGAAGTGTCTATTCATATCTTCTGCCCATTTTTAATTGGATTATTTGTCTTTTTGTTATTGAGGTGTTGAAGTTTTCTATAAATTCTAGAGATAAGTCTTTTGTCAGATATGTCATTGCTGAATATTCTTTCCCAATCTGTAGGTTCTCTTTTGACTCTTTTGGAGAAGTCTTTGGAAGAACATAAAAATTTAATTTTTAAAAGGCCCCATTCATCTAGTTTCTCTTCTGCTGTTTTGTATATTTTGGGTTATGCTTGACAGTCTATTTATGCCATATATTAGGCTCCTAAATTTGCCCTAGTTTTTCTTTGAGGAACTCTATTGTTTAAGTTTCACTTTTAAGTCTTTGATCCATCTGGAGTTAGTTTTTGTGTATGGTGTGAGGCTCAGATCTTGTTTCATTTTTCTGCAAGAGGACATCCAGTTTTGCCAGCACCACTTATTAAACAAACATTCTCTTCCCCATTTAATGGATTTCGGCCCTTTGTCAAAGATCAGCTGTCCATAAGTCGATAGATCTATTTCTAGGTTCTCAATTCTATTCTATTGGTTTATGTGTCTGTCATTGGACCATTGTACCATACCAGGCAGTTTTGACTACTGTAGCTATTTAGTAAGTTTTGAGATCCAGCCGTGTGAGACCTCCTACTTTGTTCTTCTTCTTCAATAGTGTTTTGCTTATCTGGGGTCTCTTTCCTTTCCATATAAAGTTAGTGATTGTTTTTTCCATATCCCTAAAGAATGTTGATGGGATCTGCACTGGGATTGAATTGAATGTATAGATCACTTTGGGTAGAATTGAAATTTTCACCATGTTCAATCTTCCTATCCATGAGCATGG
>NW_006921706.1:796056-800116 GCF_000298275.1 Orycteropus afer afer
TGTTGGCTGTTGGTTTTGCATAGATGCCCTTTATTATGTTGAGGAATGTCCCTTCTATTCCTATTTTGCTGAGAGTTTTGATCAAGAATGCATGTTGGATTTTATCAAATGCCTTTTCTGCATCAATTGATATGATCATGTGGTTCTTATCCTTTGTTTTATTCATGTGGTGGATGACGTTGATTGTTTTTCTAATGTTGAACCCTCCTTGCATACCTGATATGAACCCCATTTGGCCATAATGAATGATTTTCTTGATATGTTGTTGGAGTCTATTGGCTAGGATTTTGTTGAAGATTTTACATCTATATTCATGAGGCATATTGGTCTATAGTTTTCCTTTTGAGTAATGTCTTTGCCTGGTTTTGGTATCAAGGTTATGCTTGCTTCATAAAATGAATTAGGGGGGATTTCATCCTTTTCTATGTTTTGGGATATTTTGAGTAGGATTGGTGTCAGCTCTCCTCTAGAATTTTGATAGAATTCTCCAGAGAAACTGTCTGGGCCAGGTCTATTTTTGTTGGTAATTTTTTGATGACCTGTTCTTCTAGCTTTGGATATTGATTAGTAAACAAGTGATTAATAGTATGATTAATAGCATTCTATAATGTCTAATGGTGCTATGATGTAAGTAGACAGGCTGTTATGAGTTTGCATAAGAGAGGAGTAGAAGAGTAGAAGAGCTCTAAGACATCTTAAGCACATGCATCTCTCATAGAATAAAGAGGAGAAGAACTCTCCCAAGCAAATCAGTGAGATACAGAATAAGCTGTATATATGGAAGCAAGAAATAGTATGCATCTCTCTAGAAAATGCACAATGTTTTAGGATACCTGAAGCCCAAATTTCAAGAGGATGGGGAGAGGATTGGTGAGAGATGTTCCTGGAAAGGAAGACAGAATTCATAAAGGACTTCCAGAATGCTGGCAGTTCAAACTCACTAGCCACTCCTCGGAGGGAAGATTGGGCAATCTACTTCAGTAGAGATACTGCCTCAGAAACACGAGGGGGGATCGCTATAAGTCAAATTCACTTGACATCAGTGAGTTTAGGTTTGGTTTTAGGTGTGCACAAAGTCTAGGGGAAGTGATTAAAGGATGCTAAGTAGGAACTGAGATCATTTGTTCTGAATTTGAGATGCTTGTAGTCATGTGGAAATGGACTGGAGGAGGTGAGGCCAGTCAGAGGCCATTGCAGTGATCTCTCAGGAGGCAGGCAAGGGAATCTTCCTCTTTAGTTAGCTACATAGGCAGCACAAGTTATCATTGTGAGTATGGCCTTGGGTTGTTGTTCCTCTGACTCTTGCTATAAGACCAGCCGAGAAAAGTCACATTTACAGAAAATAGTCTAATAGAACATGTGGCTATGTGCCTTTCCAAATTTTCTGAGTCCTGTCTTTCAATTAAGTTATAAACAAACAAACAAACAAACAAAAACCCACCAAACTCACTGCTGCCAAGTTGATTCTGACTCATAGTGACACCTCTTTGGGTTTCCGAAGTGGTATTTCTACCAAAGTAGATTGCCCAATCTTCCTTCTGAGGAGTGGCTGGTGGGTTTGAACCACCAGCCTTCTGGTTAGCAAACCAAAACCCAAAACCACTGCTATGGAGTCAATTTGACTCGTAGCAACTCTATAGGACAAAGTAGAACTGCCCTCTAGGGTTTCCAAGGCTATCAATCTTTTTCTTTCTTTCTTTCTTTTTAAGAAGCTGCTCACTAGCTTGGGAGCTCTGATGGAGTTGACTGCTAACCAGAAGGCTGGCTATTTAAATCCACCAGCCACTCCTCGGAAGGAAGAAGGGGCAATCTACATCCATGTAGATACCACCTCGGAAACCCAAGTAGGGGTTGCTATGAGTTGAATACACTTGATGGCAGAGAATTTGGTTTTATTTGGTTTGGTGATAGCTTATTTCCTTATTTTTATTTTACTTATTTTAATTTTTCACTGCCTTTTTTTGGAGGGCAGGGTGAGGGCTATTCTTAAATAGTTGATATATCTTAGTTTCCTTGGTCAATTTATTACCATTCTACCTGGCTTTCAGAATTTATTAATTATTATTATTATTATCATGCTTTGAGTACAAATTTACAAAGCAAATTTGTTTTACATTCAACAGTTCATGCACATTGATTTCATGCTCCGATTACCATTCCTAACCATAACACCACCACCACCACCACCACCACTACCACCACTACCACCACTACCACCCCAGTCCAATGCTATAAATCTTTAAGGAAGCAGAGTGCCTGATCTGTCTCCCACAGAGTGGCTGGTGGGTTCAAAGGGTTTTAACTCCTGATCTTTAGGTTAGCAGCCAAATGCTTTAACCACTATGCCACCAGAACTTCTTTGTGTTATACTAGAAAACCTTAGATACTTTAGTTAAATGCCTTACAGAAAAATCTCTGGTGAGTTTGGTTATAATGACATATAAAAAAGAAAAACACTTGTATGTTTATTAAGGAGCTCTAGTGGTATAGTGGTTATTTGGCTGTTAACCAAAAGGTCAGTGGTTCAAACCCACCAGCCGCTCGACAGAAGAAAGATAGGACAATCTGCTTCCATAAAGATTTACAACCTTGGAAATCCAATGGGGGTCCCTATGAGTTGGAATTGTTTTGATAGCAGTGAGGTTTTTTTTTTTTTTTTTTAATGTATGTTCATCACTGAATTGGTGTTGGAATACTTGAATAATTTCTTTTAGAAGGATCATCAGCACAAGGCTGGTTCATATGAAGTGGAGGTTAAAGATCTCCCAAATGTCCAACTTTTTCAAACTGCCGTACCACTCCATCATCTCTAACATCAACTCCTCTTCCTCAATACTCTCCCTCCCATTTTAGGGTTCTGTATTTCATTATAACATCTCACAGGACTCACAAACTGCCAAGAAAATAGCTCACACAATGGTAGAAGCTGGCAAGTTCCAAATCTGTGGGTTAGGTATCAGTTTGGAGAATTCTCTTCACTCACCTGGTTGTAGGAGCTGACAAACCCAAATCAGCAGGTGAGTCTACTGGCTGCTTTCTTGAGTCCCAAGAAACAAAGGTAAGATGTTGACAAACCAAATGTCAGATCCAGAGCAAGAGAGCAAACTTTGCCAGAACATTCACAAATATCCACTCAAGGAAACTAAGAGTGGTAACTTGAGTCATACCCTCCAGCAAGACAGGATTCAAGATACATGTCACCCTATCCTGCCTCATCAGTGCAATAGACAACCTTAATTGAGAGTCAAATACAAAATTATTTCAATTGTCAGATTCTGGAAATCACACATAGCTTCAGCATGAAATCTTTCTTGAACATGATTCTCAGCTAACAGTCAATTAAAATAAGTTCAGTATTTTAATTATGAAAAATTTGTCCCACTTGAGAAGTGAAGGCATGCAAACTGATAACCCAACTTGCCAGAAAATTCAGCAGAGCAATGAAACTTTCCAGGTAATGCTCAAGACCATTGAATTCTAGCCCTTTCCCAGATATGGACCTAGAACAATAACTTCTTCCATGTAACTCGCAAATCAATCAGACTGAAGAACCTCATAAAGGTCAGATAGATGAATGGACTGTGGCAGCTTCACATGCATCATATTACTTAATATACACAATATCCCAATGAGGAGGGCTTTACAATTTGTTCCCAGTTCATAGTTGAGAAAGTGGAGCCTTGGACAACTTAAATTCACACAGTGCACAGTAGGCAAAAATTAGATATACACAAGAGGTTTCCAGCTAAAAACCCTGTGTACTTTCAAATCTGCTATCTAGAATTTCTCTGAATGTCCTATATCTCCTAACATAGAAATAATCTGAAATAATTCATCACATAGAGGTAAAAAATAAGAAAAAGTACATGTTCTTGAGTCATTTTGTGTATCATTGGGCCAGATGTACTATGAATGTACAAATTGCAATGCTTCAGTTGCATTTTTTTTTTACTTTTTTCTCACATATGTATTAGACTGATCAACTATTACAGATATATAGCAACGTAAATCTGTTATTTTAAGTCAAGCATCTATGAACAGTGACAAAGTATCACTCATT
>NW_006921706.1:801121-802932 GCF_000298275.1 Orycteropus afer afer
GGCCCCGACTCATAGTGACCCCTCCTTGGGTTTCCGAGGCAGTATCACTACGGAAGTAGGAATGCCCAACCTTCCTTCCGAGGAGTGGTTGGTGGGTTTGAACTGCCAGCCTTCTGGTTAGCAGTCAAGTGCCTTAAGCACTACACTACCAGAGCTTCCAATTAAGTCATTATCCAAATATTAATATTGATCTTACACATATCTTACCAATCCTGAAGCCAAATTGCAGGGCAGTGAATCTCACTTATTAGTGTGCATAAAGGCTACTTTGAAATTTTGCTTAAAAACAAAACAGATTTCAGATCATATCATCAGAGCTCTAATCTAGAAGGTTTCCTGGATTCTACCTTCCAGCTGCAGGGTGAATATGATGCTGGCTGGTTACAGGGCTCACGTTGACAAATATCCTAGAGTTTCCAGGCAGAAAGACATTTTTTTTCCTGCTGTTACAACACCTTGTGAGGAGAGGCCGAAGGCAATAAGAATAGCACAGTTCCCAACACTGTCAATTAGTTTTCCATTCCGTTACTATATATAGGGAACAAGTTCAAGGGCATTGGAGAGTCTACCTGATTCTGAGTTTGAGGTGTATTGACCAACTTAGAACATTGGTTCTCAAATTGCAGTCTACATGGCAAACCATCCAGATGTTTTGTTTAAAAATGCAGGTACTGATTTCTTTACTTCCAGAGCTTCTGATTCAATAGGATTGAATGAGGCCGAGCTTTTTGCACTTTCAGTAAGTCACACCTCAGTGATTCTGATGCAAGTGATTGTCTGAAGATATATTGGAAAACTCTACTCCAGTACAATCCTTATAGGTTTTATGTCATTAATGCTCAGACCAGCTTCTCATTAGACATACTGCCTGTGTTACAGCAGGCTTGCCCTGATTTATTTTATGCTTTGAGTAACAATCTTCATTTAGAATTCATGGATAAAACAGGTAACAGATAAACAAATCTAATTTGATTATCCTTTATCTACACATAATGATCAGTTAAGATTCAAATGGTTTGCTTCTTCAGCATTATAATTATCTGCCTAGACAGTCATTTTCTTGATCACTGTCCTATAAGATATTCAGGTAATTAGTATGGGAAATATATTTTAATTTATCACAAGTGCTTTTTAGTGAGTTATGATCTCTTGGACAATTGGAGATATGTTTCATTTAGGTGAAGGTATTCAATTTAGTAATACAAATAGGATCATAATTACCCATTCTGAAAACCCAACCTACAGCAATCAAGTGGATTCTGATTCATAGAGACCCTTTAGGACACAGTAGAACCACACCCATAGGGTTTCTGAGGCTGTAAATCTTTATGGAAGTAGATTGCTCCATCTTCCTTCCATGGAGTGGCTGGTGCATTTGAACCACTGACCTTCTAGTTAGGAGCCAAATTCTTATCCACTATACCACCAGGGCTCCTTTTTTTTTTTTCTCTCACTATGCCATCAGATCTCCTTAACTCCCCATTAAAAACTATTAAACAAACAAACAAACAAAAAGTCAATGTGTGGTTCAATAACTCAATTGTAAGGAAGTTTACAATATAATTAGATTTCAGCCTACACGGTCAAAGACAGATTTTAACTATTAGATTTCCCATTAGCAAAACTAGAGCTCTCCATGACTGTGCTAAATCAGAAACCAGTTTCAAAGTACACTTTGTATAAAAATGTATTACTAATTGTTGTTGTTGTTGTGTGCCGTCGAGTCGGCCCCGACTCATAGCGACCCCTCCTTGGGTTTCCGAGGCAGTATCACTACGGAAGTAGGATTGCCCAACCTTCCTTCCAAGGAG
>NW_006921706.1:803032-804278 GCF_000298275.1 Orycteropus afer afer
AGTAGGATTGCCCAACCTTCCTTCCAAGGAGTGGCTGGTGGGTTTGAACCGCCAGCCTTCTGGTTAGCAGTCAAGTGCTTTAGCCACTATGCTCAAAAAATTATGTAATATGATATCCAAAGTTAGGATCTAAGCTGTCTGCCCATTACAAATGTGCATATATTGGGCAGGCATAATAGCAGTAGGGCAATAAGAATGAGGAAAAGAGTTCAATCTCCTGCCATGATGTCCCAATTATCTCATAAATGAGTTCAGCTGAAGACTGGCTCCCGAATTAAACACCACAAAGGCAGTGATAGTGCTCATCTTGTTAAGTACTCTATCTCAACACCTAGCATTGATCCTGACACACAGTAAGCATTTAATGAAATATTTATTGATTCAAACCCTACCCCCAGCAACTGAGAAACAATGAATGCCATTTAATCTCCCAGAGAGTGTACTTGATGGAGTTCATTCTCCTTGTCTATGAGGGAAAATCTGGTTAAACAATATCAGTCAAAAGACACTGCTAGGAGAACAGTAAGAGGCAAGATTCAGTAGTGAAGCTTGTGGACATTCATTCCCTGACCTGAAACCAGAAAATACAGGAATTTCATTTACTCTGATTTCACTAAAAGTAATTTGCAACAATTCTGATTCTAAAAGAATATTTTGAAAACTCTACTTGTGTAGTCTTCACTATTATCACATTTTTTCCCTACTCACCTTCATCATTCATGTATTTCAGATTTACTTCAAGGAGAGGTTCTTAAACTAAAACAAGAATGTGGCAGCAATAACTTTTGCAGTTTAGTTTTTGCAATTAGCCTTCTTAGGAGAGCTCCAACTCTCTTCTTCTATGCACAAAAGCATATTTTTACTAGTCTGTGCAAAACCATTGTAATCATTTATAAATTTTGGTGAAGTAAAACGATCTGGGTCATTATTTATTTAAATACACTGGAAACTTAAGCAAAAAAATGTACAAACAATATAATAATAAACATTATTATCAAATTGAAAAATATTGAGATTTTGAAATTTAAAAAGAGAAAAGAAAAACAAGCAACCAAAAAACAACCCAGACACTGTATCCATGTTAATGAAACATGGTTTAAAATGCGTGGTTTAGGAATAGAATTGAGAACCCAGATATAGATCCATTGACCTATAGTCAGCTGATCTTTGACAAAGGCCCCAAATCCATTAAATGGGGAAGAGAATGTTTGTTTAATAAATGGTGCTGGCAAAACTGGAGATCCAT
>NW_006921706.1:806603-818850 GCF_000298275.1 Orycteropus afer afer
CGTGGTTTAAAATCAAGAAAGGGAGTGTGTGAGGGTTGCATCCTTTCACCATACTTATTCAATCTTTATGCTGAACAAATAATCTGAGAAGCTGGACTACATGAAGAAGAACATGGCATCAGGATTGAAAGAAGACTCATTAACAACCTGCATTATACAGACAACACAACTTCACTCACTGAAAGTGAGGATGACTTGAAACACTTACTGATGAAGATTGAAGACTACAGTCTACAGTATGGATTACACCTCAATACAAAGAAAACAAAAATCCTCACAATGGGACCAATACGCAGCATCATGATAAATGGAGAAAAGACTGAAGTTGTCAAAGACTTCATATTATTTAATTCTCCAATTAACACAAATGGAAGCATCAGTCAAGATAACAGACGTCGTATAGCATTGGGCAAATCTGCTGCAAAGGATCTCTTTCAAGTGCTGAACAGCAAAGATGTTTCCTTGACTAAGGTACACTTGACACACGCCATAGTACCTTCAATTGCCTCATACGCATGTAAAAGGCTGGACAATGAATAAGGAGGACCAAGGAAGAGTTGATGCTTTTGAGTTGTGGCATTGGCAAAGAATGCTGAAAGTACCATGGACTGCTAAAAGAACTAACAATCTGTTCTGGAAGAAGTGCAGCCAGAATGCTCCTTGGAAGCAAGACTGGCCAGATGTTGTCTCACCTACTTTTGTCATGTTGTCAGAAGGAACCATTCCCTGGAGAAGGATATCATGCTTGGCAAAGTGGAGGGACAATGAAAAAGGGGAAGGCCCTCAATGAGATGGATCAACACAGTGGCTGCAACGATGGGCTCAGGTATAGCAAAGATTGTGGAGCTGATACAGGACCATGCGTTGTTTTCATTCTGCTGTACATGAGGTCACCATGAGTCGGAGACAACTCGACGGCACCTAACAACAACAACAATGAAACATCAATGTAGCAGAAGTATAAGAATAATGTCAGCAGATATTATTTTTATAAAGTGCTTTCCAGTGTCTACAAAATGGAAATTATATTATCCCTTACTTAACTGGTCCATTGTTCTAAACTATTCTTCTCTAAGATTTTGACAGGATAGACAGTTTGACTAAGAACCTAAGGCTATACTATGTTCTTCAATGACCCTATTAATAGCTAGGAAATAGTAGCAGGTTCCCAAGGCCAAACATCTTCAAATGAAGGACTCCAAAATGGACTATTCACTCCTTACTACCAAGTGACTTTCTCACACCCATCCTTACACCTCTGATATATCAGCAGAAGACATTGATTTTCAGAATTTTGCAAGAGCAGATGAGAAAGAATAAACAGCAATAATAAAATAATAATGGAGCACAAAGGTGAAAAACTGCAAAGTTTTCTGTGCTGCTATGACTCTTTCCTCCTTTCCTTTCCCCCTTCCCATATTGAGAACAAAATCAATAGGTTAGAAAATAAAAAATTTCAATGCAGGCCTATTTTAATACTTAAAAGGGCTTTGTAACTCTATTGGGATTGGAATCATGAGGAAATTAAAGACTTTCTAAAGAACACTGATTCAGCTGTACTTTGCTAGGTCTACTCTGGCTTTAAAGGAGCACTGATGGCACAGTGCCTAAGACATCTGAGTGCTAACTGGAAGGCTGGAGGTTCAAACTCATCAGCTGCTCCATGGAAAGAAAATGAGTTAATCTACTCCCATAAAGATTTATCACCTTGGAAATCCAATGGGGGTCTCCATGCATGAGAATTGATTCAAAGGCAGTGGGTTTGGGAACTCTGGCTTTAAAAATTTAGGACAACACCTGTTATTTATAAATATTGAAACAAGTTTTCTTTTTATTTTAAAAAAAGTAAAAATGGGCTTAATGAGTCATTGTATCATCACAAGTAGATGATTTATTTTGAATATTTCAAGCCTGAAAGTGAGAAATTACACAATTAAAAACTGTTGCTTGAAGAAGAATGCATTGGCAATGAAATTAAAAATAAATATGCAAATAAATCTCTAACAATAATGATTTTTGTAAAACTAAACACACAAAAATAAACAATTCAATAAGTCTCCATGTTCTTAAAAATATATTTCTTTCTGAATCTTTTGAAAAAGATAATGAGATGAGATGAATAACTGAAGGTTTTTTTTTATGTATTCAGTGAGATCTATTATGACTTTTATCTAAAAAGACAAGAAATGAAAATGACACTTGACTTCCATTTGTACAGCACAACTAGCTTAATGTATTCCAAAAGATTTTTATGTAGCATCTGCTGCTGCCACTCCTCGGAAGGAAGGTTGGGCAATCCTACTTCCGTAGTGATACTGCCTCGGAAACCCAAGGAGGGGTCGCTATGAGTCGGGGCCGACTCGACGGCACATAACAACAACAACAACAACTGCTGAAAGAGCAGGGAGGCAGAATCTTTTGACCTCCTCTAACTACACAAGAGGAGGACAGAATCACGATCAGGAGCCCAAGGCTTGTTCCTACAAAGCCAGTCATGCCACCACCCTCCAGCCCTCTTACCAACCTTGACACCAGCCATCCCTCTTGTGGAACCCACCACCTCTTTGCTGGGTTTGATAATTTGGTGCAGTGGCTACACAGTACTCACAGATTATGGGGTTTACTAGGGAAGCAATAGGCTACAATTCAAACTCAGGAACATACTCAGGACACAGTTCTTTTGTCAGCGAAGTGGCCCCTCTGATGTGCCTTTAGACATGCCTCTCTGACCCTTGAGCTCTGGTGGCATAGTTCCTAAAGCATTTGACTGCTAACCAGAAGTCTGGCTGTTCAAACCCACCAGCCACTCCTCAGATGGAAGGTTGGGAAATCTACTTCCATAGTGATACCACCTTGGAAACCCAAGGAGGGGTCACTATTGGTTGGTTCCAACTCAACAGCAGTGCATCTCTGATCCTTGCCCTCTCAGCCTGGCCTCTGCTTCTGTGGGCCAGGTAAGCCTGCCACTCTGTCTCATGCTTCTTGGTTCCATTGCTTCCATCTCTCAGCTGGGTGTCTGTCTCAGCAGTGTCTCTCTCTCTCAGTAGCAGGCATCGCTCTCAGTGGCAGGCATCTCTCTCAGTAGTGAGCATTTCTCTCAGCAGTGGGTATCTCTCTCAACAACACATCTCTCTCTCAGCAGTGTGTGTTTCTCTCAGCAGCTCATCTCTCTTAGCCAGTAGGCAGAGATTCATTTCTGCTTCAAGGGGGGCTCATTTTAAGCCTGACAGAGTGGCAAAACTAACCAATCCCAACACTAGAATTCTACACAACTGAGAAAGAGTGAACTTCCCAGATTACTTCATGCTGCCCCAGGTGGATAAGTTTAACAAGCAGCTACTCAGTTGCTCATGGCAAAGTGGGAATTACAAAGACCATGGCTAGAAAAGCCATATTATGTAGCATCTAATTCTGGGCTCAAAAAATCTTGTGAGCTAGAGCAGTATATTATAATGCCCATTTGGGACAGATAGTAAGTGAAGAGAAGAAAGTAAAATCTTATTAGAAGCAAGCTTCAGATTGTTGTTGCTAGGTACCATCAAGGTGATTTCAACTCATAGTGAACCCATGTGACAGAGTAGAACTTCCCCAAAGAGTTTTCTAGACTGTAATACTTGTGGCAGCAGATGTCAGGTCTTTCTCAAAGGTGTCGCTGGGTGGGTCTTAACCACCAAACTTGGTTAGCAGATGAATGCTTAATCATTTCACCACCAGGGTTACTTAAATCTCAGATTACTATCATTTGTTATTATTAGGTGCCATCAGATCAATTCTGAATCATAGCGACCTTATGTACAACAGAACAAAACACGGTCAGATTCTTCATCAACCTCATGATTGTAGCTAGTTTGAGCTCATTGTTGTAACACTGTGTCAATCTATTTCCTTGAAGGTGTTCTTTTTTGTTGACCCTCCACCTCACCAAGCATAATGTCTTTTTCCCAGGACTGTTCTCTCCTGACAACAAGACCAAAATATGTGAGACAAAGTTTTGTCATCCTTGCTTCTAAGGAGCATTCTGGCTATACTTTTCCCAAGACAGATTTGTTCATTCTTCTGGCAGTCCATGTTGTTGTTAGGTGTCACAGAGTAGGCTCTGACTCATAGCGACCCTATGTACAACAGATAAGAACACTGCTGGTCCTGTGCCATCCTCACAATCTTTGCTATACTTGACTCCATCGTTACACACACTGTGTCAATCCATCACGTTGAGGGTCTTCCCCTTTTTCACTGACCCTCTACTTTACCAAGCATGATATTCTTCTCCAGGAACTTGTCCCTTCTGACAACATGACCAAAGTAGATGAGATGAAGTTTGGCCATTCTCGTTTCTAAGGAGAATTCCAGTCGTACTACTTCCAAAACAGATTTGTTCATTCTTTGGACAGTCCACTGTACAATCAATATTCTTTGCAAACACCATAATCCAAATGCATCAATTCTTCACAATCTGTTATTCATTGTACAGCTTTCACATGCACATGAGGCTATTGAAAAAACAATGGCTTGGGTCAGGCACACCTTAGTCTTCAAAGTGACATCTTTGCTTTTTATCACTTTAAAGAAGTCTTTTCCAGCAGATTTTCCCAATGCAATAAGTTTTTTGATTTTTTGACAGTTGCTTCTATGGCTATTGATTGTGGATCCAAGTAAAATGAAATCCTTGACAACTTCACTCTTTTCTCCATTTGTCATGATGTTGCTTATTGGTCCAATTTTATGGAATTTTGTTTATTTAAGTTTATGTCATCCATACTGAAGGCTGTAGTCTCTTCTTCATCAGTAAGTGCTTCAAGTCTTCTTCACTTTCAGCAAGCAAGGTTGGGTCATTTACGTATCACAGGTTGTTAATGAGTTTTCTTCCAATCTCGCTGCTGCTTTCTTCATATAGTCCAGTTTTTTAGATTATTTGCTCAGCATACAGATTGAATAAATATGGTGAAAGAGTACACTTATTCTGTACTTTGCACATTTCATGTTCTGATTATTAATAGATGTCTCCAGCTGTTTAGTCTCATTTTGAGTCATACCACATCAGCAAATGAAGGTCCCAAAAGCTTAACTCAATCCATGTCATTAAGAGGAACTCTACTTTGAGGAAGCAGCTCTTCCCTAGTCATATCTTGAGTGACTTCCAACCTGAGGGGCTCATCTTTTGGCATTGTATCAGACAATGAATGTTCCAGTGCTATTCAAAATGTTTTCACTGGCCAACTTTTTCAGAAGTAGATCACCATGTCCTTCTTTCTCGTCTGCCTTAGTCTGGAAGCTCTGCTGAGACCTGTCCACCATGGGTGATTCTGCTGATATTTGAAATACCTGTAGCATAGCTTTCAGCATTATAGCAACATGCAAGCCACCACAGTACAAACTGACAGATGAATGGTGGTACTATCATTTAAACATTACATATTTTTTATTTAAATGATGACCAACATTTAATCATTTAAGTAAATGTATCAATCACTTTCTATATTCAAGTCATTGTTCTAGTCACTCTGCAGGGACCAAAGAAATAAACAAGCAGCCTATGCCTTCAATAACATCTCAACAATTTCCAATTTACTTTATTCTTTCCTCTGAGCCATGTGGCCCCCAAGAAGTGAAGTACCAGTACCTAAAATGTGAAGATAAAAAAAACAACTTGTTTTTAAATCATCTCATTTTTAATAAATAGTAATATTTTAAATTCATTTAGAAATAGCCATTTCCTAAGTTGAAAGAATCAAAACACTATGAAAACTATAGAATTTTTGCACATTGATCAGATGTGAAGCATACTGGAGGAAAATATTCATTGATATTATTGTGGAGATTGGACCTTAAAAGATGTGAACCATATAATTAAATGTCCTATCAAAATGAGTAGTAGCCAGCAGTTTGCCACAGGATATTCATGTTGGCTTCAAAGACCAGAGTTGGTAAATCACTAAGTAATATTATTGGGGAAATAGATGTTGTCCTCTGGTTCAATTTAATGCACTAGAAAATAGCACTGCATGACATTTCATTTCTGTAAACAATACCATTCTGAAATCCTTGCAATCTCCCTCATAAATTCTATAACTGCACTGAAGTACACTTTGTTAAAAAATCATTTGAGAAAATAATGATGAATTACAGCATGATTCTTCTTTAAGAGATCTATGCTGGGTGTCCTCATTTAATAGTGATCCAAAGATTCCCAGTGTTTAAGCTTACTCTTAGAAATGAGATGCTCAGTCCTGAAAGTAAATTAACTCTTTCCTTTGTAAAGTTCACAATGTAAATTGTTTCTTCACTGTCAACTTTTCCTAGGTATGTAGGCATCCAGTTTTCCCATTTCAGAAATACATGACTACATACATTTCAAACAAGAGACATCTCCATTCACAGACAGCACAGAATGTTCTTTATGGTCTGAGGCACTTAAGAACATGGTAGAATGGAAATAAAATGCTATTTTTGTTTGCCAAGGAAAAGGATGGATGCTAAGTCATGTGTTTTATCAGTTGATAATTATTTACTATGCACTCAGTTAAAGAACAGGATTTTAAGGCTATGTACTTATTTAAGTAATATTGCAAAAATATCCTATCACTGAAGAAAATAAGGCAATATTCTTGCTATTAGGTAAATATAAAGACAGAATTCTTTCCCATATTTCTGGTTGACTACTATACTTCAGAGAACAGAGACCCTATTGACTACATACCCACTCCTCACTTAGTGACACGCTTAGGTTCCAAAGACCAAGTTGTTAGGTAAAAATTGGCTTTCTACAAAAATGGGGGATGACCACATCAGATCACAAAATGGAAAATGTCTATATCATTACATAATTGTTAAATTACATCATTGTATAACTGCCAAACCACTGAGAATCATGGCCCAGCCAAGTTGGTATATAACCTTAACCATCACAGCCATGTTACTCTTGCCTCACACCTCAGTGTTCATTATTGCCAGATGTATGTCAATAAAGTGCAAAATAGTCAGATAGAAGATTTTTTACTATTGTTATAAATGCAAAACATCAAATGAGATAGTCAATAAGTGATGAATAGATGTCTTCTATAATAAAGACAATATTCTATACTAAAGGGCCAAATATTTAGGCTTTCAGATTAGCTTGACCTTACAGAAGGATCATGATTTAGTTTTTCTACTCCACATGTAGACAATTCAAGAATAAGCATGACTTTATAACAGTAGTAGTTAAAAGAACTGTTGAAATGACAGAGCAAATATAAAATTAAATAACTGGGGAAAGAAAAGGAATCTTCACCAACAGAAAATCACAGTTGAGTGATAATAGAATTAACAGTGGTTTGAGAGTAATGGGAATAACCTTAAGAACAGGAAGAAAAGCACTGAAATAAGTATAATGTGACTCAAAACAAAATTTGCTGAGCCATGCATGGAATCTTGAGCTGCCCTCCCAGACGCGGTCAGATGATTTTTGTTCTCCTCACCAAAATCTTCTCAAAGAATTCAAAGGAGCTGTCTTACGATGTATATGTAGGTAAAATGTGCCCTTTTGTTCTTCATCAGACAGTTGTCTTACTGATGAACTTTAGAATGCATCGGAAGAAGCTTGTTGGTACAAATGGTTAAGTGTTAGGCTGCTCATCAGAAGGTTAACCTTTCAAACACATCAAGTGGCTCCATAGGAGAAAGACCTGTGATCTGTTTCTGTAAATCTTACAGCCAAGAAAACCCTATGGAGCAGTTCTACTCTCTCAGATGATGTCACTAGGAGTCGGAATCAACTCTGTGGCACCCAACAAAAACAGAATGCACTGAAGTCATTATTCAAAAGAAAATCGCTTGCTAGGATGGAAAAATGAAAAGAATAAACCAAATTATTTACTAGTATGAAAAGAAAGTAGCAAGGCATTCTTAAATTTTTCATGGATAGAAACACTGTACTCTGTATTATTGGGTGTATATGACTTTAAACTTACAACCAAAACACAGAATAAAAAGATAGTTAAAAGAGAAGTGGTGTCACTACAGAAATGCTAAGGCATTCACAAATCCAATGACATCATCAAAGACAAATGAATTGAACAAGCATTTATCTGACATTCTATGTACCTGCATTGACCTTGCTGCTAAGGAAGAAGCAAATATTCATTGAATGCCTTTTAATCTGTATTTAGAGAGTATACTATAGCTGAATTTTTGAAATGAATTAAGTATAATTAATCCAAGCAAACAAACAAAAAAAGCCAAACCCACCCCCATCTAGTCAATCCCGACTCATAGTGACCCCCATTGGGTTTCAAAGACTGTAAATCTTTACAGAAGTAGATTGCCTCATTTTCCTCCGATGGAGTGGCTGGTGGGTTTGAACAGCTGACCTTCAGGTTACCAGCCAAACATCTTACTGCACCACCAGAGTTCCTTTAATCCAAAGTATCACTTAGAGAAACTTGTAATTTGGTATTAATTACCTAAATAAAAATGCATACCATATATGAGCAGAAACAAAATGACACATTTACATCAAAGTTTCAAAGCATTTTAAAATTCTATTCATTGTTGTCCCACATTTTTTACATCACTCTAAATCTTAACTCTAGTTCAGCAAACATTCTAGCATGATCTAAAATCCTCACCCACTCATACATATTAATAACTATACTGTTGGCTTCAGTCTATATTTATGTTGCAAGAGATTAGCCATAAGATAACTAAATATGGAAAAAAAAAATCCAACATCAACCTCCCTCTTGTACTAAGAACATCTAGTAC
The DNA here is from genome assembly GCF_000298275.1 of Orycteropus afer afer. Classification (NCBI taxonomy): domain Eukaryota; kingdom Metazoa; phylum Chordata; class Mammalia; order Tubulidentata; family Orycteropodidae; genus Orycteropus; species Orycteropus afer. The sequence continues at coordinate 815,346 of NW_006921706.1, forward strand.
AAGTAGTAACATTTGTCTCATGCATATAAACTTTTGTATTTGAAAACTAGATTCTTGAAACAAGTAAAGTCCAATTTTTCTAATGATTTCCCTTCATGCTGTTTGCTTCTTGCCAGATTTATCATCTGAATTAATGGCTTCCAAAGTGAAGGTCAGGACTGATTTTCTTTTCAAAAGCTGTAGATTCTGTGCCTTATTTCACTCCAGAAGAATAGCATGATGTCAATATAGTTAATACCTCATCACTCTTTAAAAAATGTCAAAGGAGTGAAGGGTGAGGAGTCCTAAACCAGAGATAATGACCATAGTTTACCACAAAAAGGAAGCAAGAAATGACCTTTGGCAAACAATGTTAAAGGCAAAAACATATTCTCCTCCAGCTTCACCTCTCTTCTATCTTTCCCTCCCCTCATCTCTCTACTTACCATCTTTTGCGTGTGCTTCCTCCAGGTCCCCAAACCTGCTGTTGTTGTTTGCCGTCGAGTCAAACCCGACTCATAGTGACCCCTCCTTGGGTTTCCGAGGCAGTATCACTACGGAAGTAGGATTGCCCAACCTTCCTTCCGAGGAGTGGCTGGTGGGTTTGAACCGCCAGCCGTCTGGTTAGCAGGCAAGTGTCTTAGCCATTATGCTACCAGAGCTCCCAAACCTGCTAGCACTTAAAAATCAGAACAGACTGTATTGTGACATCTTTACAATAGCTTGAGTTATGACTTTTAGAATTCCAGGCTTGGTTCTAATTCATCAATTATGTATATTTGTTACAAGTCAAAGAATGTAATTGTCTTTGTGTTTGTTTCTGAGAATATAGTATTATATTTCTAGGGTACTGAAAATATGGTAAAGAGGATTCAGTAGAGACTAAGGTTGTCCCTCCTCACATACTGACTAGTGTCATAATTCCTCTTGGGGTGGAAGTTCATAGTCTTTATTTTACAACTGAAAGAAGGAATGGGGGAAAGATTTGATGTTAACCAAGTTAAAGAAAACATAGGTACATAAAACCTTGAGAGAAAGCAGGAGGTGAGTTATATGCAGGTTGCAGTTACAAGCAAGGTAACAGGAAACATTCTACTCTCTGAGTGGTAAGTGATTTTTCCCGCCTTTTTGTCTAAATAAATGTTTCTCAGTTAACTTACCCTGGAAAATGTGCTGCTGTCTTCCTAAAGCCTAAAATGACTGAGATCCTCTCTTCCTGAATCTGTGTCTCTGCACAGGAGTAAATTGCAGAAGGCACTAACAGTGAGGATGGGTCTGAAGCTTATCTCCATCACTGAGCCTCACGACCTTGGCAGAAGCACAGCTCCTCTGAGCTTGTTCCTTCATCTGTGAACAGACAATGATAACTGACTGAGAACTGCTACAAGAATAGATGTGTAAAAGCAATGAAGTCAATGTGTCTTTATTAAATCTACACTGAAGCCTGAGGTAAATCTTCCCCAGGCATCTCACAAGCAAGTGTTCCCTTTGCTTTTCCATAGTACCTGGGAATCACATGTTCAGATTTTTATATAATAAACTGTAAATCACCAAATAAGCAGATGACTACTAACAACCAACTAAAGAATGAGGTCAACGCAAGCTCGAGTTTTGTCTTTTTCAAAAGTTTTATTCCTGCTAGCTACTACATATTTGGGAGCTCTGGTGGTGTAGTGCCTAAGGCATTTGACTGCTAACTAGAAGGCTGGCAGTTCAAACCCACCAGCCACTCCTCAGAAGTAAGACAATTCATGTATACTGAAAGGATTCATAAAAGGATTGAAAATTAGACCGCTCGCAATCTGAAAATAGTTAACTTTTTCATTTATTTCAATTGAACTTTAATTTCTTTGGTAGCTGGGAGGAAAACAATGCTACTAAAGCAGATTGTGTGCTCCCCAGCCCCCACATGGCAGGTCAGTGGCATCCTTCACCTCAGAACTAAAGGCACCGTCTCTCAAACATCCTCATGGATTTTTGGTTTGAGAAAGGACTTAACCATAGGAATATTCTGGACAGATGAGAATGAAGCAAAGAGAGTTTGTATTGTTATGTAAAAACAAAGTAAGATGAAAGTTTGAATTTTCGTGAGTAACCTGAAGAGAAAGGTAAAGGACATGTCAGGAGATGTGAGGAGAAATAACAACTGAAGAACTGAGAAGGGAGGGTGAAGGGACAAAAAGAGAAAGCAACATGAATGAAATGAGAAATTCTCAAGAATATTTAAGAATAATGATGTTCAAGCTTGACTGGTATAACATACTACACAAAAACATTATTCTACTTCCTACTTTGGTGAGTAGTGACTGGGGTCTTAGAAGCTTGCAAGCAGCCATCTAGATGCAATGATAGATCTTTACTCATCCAGAGCAAAGAAGAATGAAGAAAACCAAAGATGCATGGAAACGATTAGTCCAATTAGTCCTCAGCTTATATGACCATGGGACCAGAAAAACTAGATGGTGCCTAGGTACCACTGTCAACCACTCAGAAATGGATTAGCAATGAAATGCTGCATACAGTGGGAGAACAGTGTGGAACAAAATTCAAAATCATATAAGAAAAAAGAAATACCAGGTGTTCTGGTTACCTACTGCTGCTCTGACAAGAATATACCACAAATGAGATGGGCTTAACAAACAGGAGTTTATTCTTATAATTTGGAGGCTTTAAGTTGAAGTTCAAAGTGCCAGGCTCTAGGGGCTGGGTGAAAACCCCCCAGCCTTGGGCTTCAGCTCTGCCTTCTGTTCCCAGCCCACTGGAGCTAGAGGCTTTTCTTCACTCAGACAGCTGCTGGCTGCTGAGACTGACAAGCCCAAGGTTGACAAGTAAAAAAAGCATAGTCCCGATGTTACCAAACCACACAGCAGGCCATTCATTCAAGTTCATGGAAAGTCCCAAGATTGGCAGAGCATGGCAGGTTGCTGAGCAATGATATGGCTACATGCAGGGTTCAACCATGCCATCACTGAGAGACCATTCCCAAAGCTGCTTCTTATATACAGGAAGCAGACCACATCCCTAAGGCAGCTATGCACCTGCTTGTGGTAGATTCCATCATGGATTTGATTGCCAGTCTCATGATGGGGAATAACTACCACCAGCTTCCCAGCCACTCAACCAGGCCCAGCCAAATTGACACACAAACTTAACCACCACACCAGGTTTACTGGTCTGATAGTGCCTGGTGAGACCAGCGAGATTAGTGAGCTGGACTCACTCCTATGGCATTCAGCCAAACAATAGACAGGCATATGGGATGAATATTTCTATCAGGTAGATAAACTCCTTGGAACAATTGATCAGTCATGGGAGAACAGAAGGGCAATGTTTTAACAGGGAGACAGTAAAGGGGGCAGAAGTGCATAGGAGGGAAGGACACAGGAAAGAGGCAACTATGGGGAGGAAGTGGGAAGAGAGTTGCTACATTGTGAGGAATTGCAGTCAATGTCATGAAACAAAAAGTGTATGAACTGCTGTATGGAAAATGAAATAGTTCTGTAAACTTTCACCCAAATCACAATAA
>NW_006921706.1:819525-820060 GCF_000298275.1 Orycteropus afer afer
TGGTGGGATTACAAAACCTATATTGAGGGATTTAATAGGAGAGACATATACAGACATATGCATATCTATGTTCAGTGTACAATATTCACAATAGTAAAAAGATGAGAACAACTTAAATGCTCATCAGCAAACAAATGAATAACCAAAATATGGTACATAAATACAATAGGATACTATACAGCCATAAAGAAAAATGAGGTCCCAAAACCTCTTACAATATGGTTGAACCTAGATGACACTATGGTCAGAGAAATAAATCAACCACAAAAGGACAAATATTGTATGATTTTGTTGTTATGCAGTGACAAGAATAGATATAAAAACAAAGATCACTGACCTTTGGTTGTTACAGGCTTCAGATCATTCTCTAGATAGTAGTCACTTTTTGTTTATGGTGATAAAAAAGGTAGCAGCAAATGTGGGTGAAGTATGCACAGCTTTACTAATGTAATTGATGACTCTAAGTTGTATTCAAGAAAAATGATGTATTGTAAATGCTAAGCTATATATAATTTTGCAACATCAACAATCATAT
>NW_006921706.1:820160-822825 GCF_000298275.1 Orycteropus afer afer
TCAAAGTCTCACAGTACAGTTCAGTAAATTGGCATAATATAGTTTATAAAGTTTATGTTCTACATCCCAGTTTGGTGAATAATGTCTGGATTTTTAAATGCTTGTGAGTAGCCTCCAATAGTCATCTGTTGGTTTCTATTTGTCTGGGGCAAGAGAGAAAGGAGAAAACTCAATAATTAGAGAAGGAAGTGGACTATAGGACCAATTTTCTTCATGAACCTTGGCTTCCTCTACCTTGAGACCAAAACTACATGGTGCCCAGCTACCACTACCGAACATTTTGATCAGGATCATGATAGACGGATCCTGATAGTAATGAAAATCATGTGCAACAGAACTTCTCAAAAAAAAATCTCGAAGAATACAGACTTACTGGACCCATTCATCCTTTGAGACTGGATGAATCCCCAAGACTTGCCATGAGACACTCTTTAAATCCTGAACCAAAATTAGTCCCCAAGATCACCTTTTAACTAAATAGCAGGTTGGCACAAATGGTAAAAAATGTCAATTGAATACTTGCTCTCTTAAAAAATTATCTTTATGCAACCAAATGCACAACAGTCACTCTAAAAGGATGGATGAGAAGTTTAGGGGGCAGTAAAACTAACTTAATGAGAAAGGAACAAGTAGAATGGAAATAATGAGAACCTTGGCATAATGTGAAAAATGTAACCAATGTCAATGGCATTAAATGTAGAAATTGTTGAATGGGAGGCTGTTTGGTTTTGTATACTTTCACTGAAAACAAAACAAAATATTTTTTAAAAAATAAAAGTGATACTTTGTAACAACAACAAAAAAAATTGAATCTTAACTTTTTCACTTCAAATATGCTTTTTGTATATTTTCTGTATTAATAGATAAGGAGCTTTGGTGGTGTAGTAGTTAATGCATTTGGCTGCTAACCAAAAGGTTGGTTGTTTGAAGCCACCAGCCACTCCACAGAAGAAAGATGAGACAATCTGCTTCAGCAAAGATTTAAGGCCTTGGAAATCAATGGGGGTCACCAAGAGTCAGAATCGACTTAATGCCAGTGTGTTTGGTTTTTTATATTGATAGAGAATACATTTCCTCTCATATATCCTGTCATATATTCCGGTCACATATATGCCATATACCTCGGGGCTCATGGTAGATGGGCACAGGACTGGGGGGTTGCTTTTTGCCTGGGACAGCTCATGTTGAGGCTGGTGCCTGAGGTAAGTGAGTGTGGGCCTCAGGAGCTGCTTTTCACTTGGGGCAGCTCTATTTTAAGACTGAGGCCCAATGTAGGCAAGCCCTGGGCTCAATGGCTGCTTTTCACTTGGGAGCAGCTTTATTTTAAGGCTGGGTGCTGAGGTAGGTGGGTGCAGAGGGGTTAGGAAAAACAAGGGAGATGAACTTGTCTTCCAGTTTGTCATCCTGTGGTGGTTTCCATGTTCCTGTGAGGCTGGAGGCTATGCCACCAGTGTTGCAAAATGCCAGTAGGGTTACTGATGGTGGACAGGTTTCAGCAGACCTTCCAGGCTAAGACAGACTTGGAAGAAGGAGGAAGCCATCCACTTCTCAAAGAATTGGCCAGGGAAATCCTTATGAATAGCAGTGAAACACTGTCTGATATATTACTGGAAAACTTTATGAATAGCCTTGAAACATTGTCCAATATAGTGTCAGAAGATGAGCCCATCAGGCCAGAGGCACTCAAAATTTGAATCGGGAAGAGTTGACTCCTCAGAGTAGAGATGACCTTAATGATATGGATAGAGTAAAGCTTTTTGACCTCCGTTGGCTGATGTGGCATGACTCAAATTGAGGAGAAACAGATGCAAACATCCCTTAATAATTGGAGCATGGAATGTACAAAATATGAATCTAGGAAAATTGGAAGTTGTCAAAAATTAAATGGAACACATAAAGATCAATATCCTAGGCATTAGTGAGCTGAAGTGGACTGGTTTTGGCCATTTTGAATCAGATAATAGTATGATCTACTATGCCAGGAATGACAATTTGAAGAGGAATGGTGTGGCATTCATCTCACAAAGATTGTTTCAAGATCTGTCCTGAAGTACAACACTGTCAGTAATAGGATAACATCCATATGCCTTCAAGGAAGACCAGTTAATCCTACTATTATTCAAATCTATGTACCAAACACCAAAGCCAAAGAGGAGGAAATTGAAGATTCCTACCAACTTCTGCAGTCTGAAATTGATCGAACATGCAATCAAGATGTGTTGATTATCAATGGTGACTGGAATGTGAAAGTTGGAAACAAAGAAGTTACTGGCATTTGGAAAGTATGGTCTTGGTGCTAGAGATAATGCTGGAGATTGCATGATAGAATTTTGCAAGACCAATGACTTATTCATTGCAAATACCTTTCTTCAACAACATAAGCAATGGCTATACATGTGAACTCCCCCAGATAAAATATGCAGGAATCAGATTTACTACATCTGTAGCTAGAGGCAATGAAGAAGTTCAATCTATTTGGCCAAAACAATGCCAGAAGCTGTTCATATGCATATTCAAGTTGAAATTGAAGACAATTAAAACAAGTCCACAAGAGCCAAAATATGACCTTGATAATATCTCTCCTGAATTTAGAGACCATTTAAAGAATAGATTTAATGCATTGAATACCAATGACCAAAACCAGAGGAATTGTGGGATGACGTCA